>NC_089200.1:32755793-32775793 GCF_963930695.1 Labrus bergylta | reverse complement strand
TGTAACCCTCACACTGAACTGTGTTGGCACTCAATGGGCGACAGATTGAGAGACGTTTTGTGATTTGAATGGCATGTGTCTCCTGATTTCAGCGGGATTGTCCCGTTTTGAAGTTCCATGTCCCGAATCTCCCGGTTTTAAAAAAGTCCCTGTCCCGGTTTTAACCAACTAAATGAATACACCATGCGCCACCTCTGATTTGTCTCTATAGCTGTACATCAATGTCATCACAGGCTTTTGTTGTATTAACCAATAGAGAAACATCCCTAACATAAAGTCAAAGCTCAACACTGATTGGTCTGTACATGTGTCAATCAATCTCAAGGTTGCGGCTGTTGCTTAGCTTTAGCCTAGCTTATGATGCTAGCAGGACCTGCTGAGTAACGACAGGTAGGCAAGCTGCCGGACAGGAAGTCAGCGTTTCCAAATCACTCCAGGAGAGTTACAGCTTCCTTTGAAGAGTAGCAGCCAATGAAAATGCAGCGTTTTGCACATACTGCAGGTGTTCATTTTCAGTCGCACACGATGGAAATGCTGACAGATTAAAATGAGGGAACACAAACTGTGGGTTCAGGCTGGAAGTAGAAACTGTTACGATCGACTTCAGTGAAGCAAACGCCCCCGATGAGCGACTTAAAGGAGCTGCTCAGGAGGAAACCTTCACCTTACAGTGCGTGTAGTGTCATCCATCACATATCATATTTGCCATGAACCTTAACAGCCTCTGCACTACATCACTTTATTCTATCCATTTTACATCAGTATTCATACAGTTCTGGTTACTTTATTCCTGTTGTTTCTTATCCATCATTGCACTACGGCCACTTTATTTATCTCATATTTACCTTTTTGTTATATTGAATATTGTTTTGTAGTTCTGTTGTTCCATTATTCACCATGCACCTATAACTTATCATTTAGTTTTGCTTACTTGCACATAGCTCTGTATATACATATTTATTTCTCGTTTACTGCACATAGTTATGGTTACATCTGTTTACATCTGTTAGTCCGATCACTGTCCACTTATATCTACTCTTTTATATTTTGTATTTTAAGTTAAGTTTAAGCTTTAAGTTGTATTTAAATTGACACTTTATATTTAGGTTAAAATGTTTTGTCTACCTGCACTGTTGTTAATTTACTGCTCTGTGTGCCTTTGAATTGCCTCCTGGGGACAAATAAAGTTTTTTGAATTGAATTGATCACATCACAACTTTGCATTGAGGGGCCTCTCAATCTGTGAAGAACACAACACCCTCCTAGATTCAGACCCAAAAGAAAATCCTTCAGGATGGAAACAACCTGAGGAGGAAGAATCCTTTTTATAGATGATGATGTGTGGACATTCATAGATTCATTCTCACTCTTAGAGCACAAAGTGGATAAAGAAGTCTGCTGCTGTCATGGCTGCTTTCCTCACTGGGACTTAATGCATGAAAGAGATCCTCTCATCTTTCTGTATCTCTCATCTCCTGTGTTTTTTATTTTATTTTATTTATATTTTACATTTTTAAATTCTATTTATATATTGTAATATCTTCTTATACTGTATTATTTAAGTTGTTGCTAGTTCTGTTTTGCACCAATACATCAAGTCAAATTTATTTTATGTGTAAATGTACTTGACAATAAACCTCAATTCTGATTCTGATTCTGATTCTGATTCTGATTCTGATTCTGATTCTGATTCTGATCTGACCTGACATGAACTACCTGCACCTCCTTTAACTTCAGACAAACACAAATCTACTTCAGAGAGCGAGGAAGATTCCCTGAAAAGAGTCAAAGTATCTGTGATTCATCAAAGCTCTGAAAGGATTCCCTGGATTTGGAGGCTTAAAGGAATCTGAGAATTGTTTTTTCTCCCTCCATTTGGGTTGTTTTTCAGAAATACAAACCTTTAAAATTAAATAAGCAAAAACATGCATTTGAAAGTATTCTAAGATTCTTTAACGTGATGCTGACAGTCTCTGTGTACGGGGGTTCGGGTTCCTCATATGTCTGCAGCCATGTTGTTCTATGATATAAGTCTCAACAATGACACGGAGCCAGATGAGCACATGTGAGAAACTCTGAGGCAGCGAGCCTGATTCAGGTCCACATGGAAACCATGGAGGGCTCCATCATGGTGCGACGAGAAGCCAAAACACACACACCCTAAGACTCTCACACACGCATGTGTGAATACATCTCCATGTTTAATGAAGTACATTCAGCATGTTGAGCCAGATTGTAGCTGGCTGAGAGAGCACAAACAACAAACAGAGCAGGTCCACTGTTTGCTCTTCATGTCACCATTAAAGGATCAGATAACCACGAGGCAAAGTGAAGAGTTACCAGGACTGACAGAGCAAACATGGGCGCTGCGTGTGGAGGGTATGTGCTCAATATGTGTTCACTTAAAGCACTGTCAGTGACTCCCAGCATGCACTGGGCCTTAGAGCCATGTGTTTGGAGAAGACAGGAATGACAGGATGGAGATGAAACTGGATGAGTCATTGGAGACATGAGATGACGAAGTAGAGGAAGAAGACAAACACTGAGCTGCTGCTTTTCATCTGGAGAACAACTGTTGAAGCATGTACGAGCATCATTACCCAAGTGTTCTGTTAGTGAGCTTCAAGAAGGTTCTTCATCTTATCCTTTTTATTATCTGTGGAACAAAATGTGGAACAATTTACAACACTGTCTCAAGATTGACACTCTTGTTTCTCTTGGGCAGATTAAGACAATGATCTCAAACCACTTTACCACAGTGTGTAATTGTTTGTAATGAGAATCATCCTGACCTGTCTTTATTGTTTTATACGTGCCCTTTTGTGTTTGTTTTTTTGATCTGTATCTCGAACATCATTGTAAATGAGGGAAACCTCAATGATTTTCGAACCTTAAAGGTTTGAAATGAAATGAAATCTTATTATATAATGGTGTTAACAGTATCCCCTTATATGTGTAGAGGGTTATCTTCATATATATTCCGAGGTGTGGGGACTCTTTCATTAACATCAGGACATGAGGAAATAACTGATGGACAAACTAAACAGATGAAAGGCTGTAAAGTGTCACACATCTTTGTATCCCGTCCTTTTAGTATAAAACCCAACATGTTGGCCCCATGATTACAGGAGCAGTCTGACACTTTGTGATATGTTTTTAACATTGAGACAATGTCACGTTCATATGAGTTTCTGACCACGTCAGCCTGGCTCAGACTGCAGCAGGGGCGTGTCCTGAGACGTGTCCAGGGGTGGCATGGGCCCCGTTGAAATCTGATTGGCCTGCCCAAAAAGTCCTAAACTATCATTGGCTATCAGGGTATTGAATCCCCGTCCTTCAGGAGTCTCTCTGTGTGGAGGTTCCTGGTTTGAATCCCCGTCTGACAGGAGTCTCTCTGTGAGGAGTCTACATGTTCCCCTCGACATATTGTTGATATGTTGATACCTTAGCTGCTGGTAAATAACATTTAGTTTTTGAAAATCAAAATGTAATAAACAAACAAAAAGAAATATTCTAAAACACACAGGTAAGACGCTGAGAGTGACAGAAGAAGTATTTCTCATGTTGAGCTGTGAGAAAGAATGACGCGGTGGTTTTCTTTGTCCTGATAAGAGTCAGTCACCACAGAGATGTCTGCTGCAGCCACACGTTACAGTAAAGCAGCTGAACGTCTCAGTGGGTCAGAGAGTGTCTGAATCATCCTCTGCACCATCATTCACACATTACCAGGAATAAACACTGTAAACACAACCAGGCTATCAATCACTCTATGAATCATTTGTGGATTTGATTCCCATAAAGTGGATGATAGCCTGAATCTGTTTTTTAAAAGAACAGAAGTGGGAGCCTGATAGTGGAGAAATGCAGTCACATGATTGGTCATACTGACAACCACAAAACACAAGTGTTTGCATGAACAGGTTTTACTGAAATACTCTCACGCACCAAAAGAATCATTCCAGAAAACACAAGAGTCCTACGTGACTGAGCATGACAAGTTTTTCTCCTCCAAAGCCTCCTTCATGCTTGCTGCTAGCAGGTAGCCTGCATCATTATCTTTATGAACCACAGTGCTGAAGTCCAACATGACCTTTCTCCTGTATGAAAACCCACTCCCCTAACAAGATGTTTTCTGTGTATGTTTCTACATGTTGTTTGTGTATATGGGGATAGTTTTGGGTTTGTTGGTCTGGATGTGGAGATTTCTGTTTCTTCCTGCCACCAAAGAGGTCGGTTTGGTGCACAGACGGTCTAATGAAGATTTGAAAACTCACATGTTTCACTCCCACAGACCTTAAGTCCCCAACCTTGTGGTCCTGACCCCTCTTGGGGAAGTCTGCAATGTTAAGTTATGGATCTTAAAAAAAAAAAAAAAAATATATATATATATATATATATAAGACTTTTTTCTCATAGTCCACTGCACAGCTCCTACATTGCACCTTTTGTACATTTTGTGTTTTTTGTTTTTTATAGTTTACATTTTTAAATTCTATCTTATATATTGTAATATCTTCTTATACTGTATTATTTAAGTTGTTTCTAGTCCTGCTCTATTTCCTTGTTAATTGTTTACCACCAATACATCAAGTCAAATTCCTTGTATGTGTAAATGTACTTGGCAATAAACTCCGATTGTGATTGTGATTGTGATTGTGATTCTTTACTTGCAACACAGCAGAAAAATGATGACATGATTGAAAGCAAATGTAAAGGAGCAGAAAGTGTATGTGTTTATAAGGTGAACTTCTGCCTTCAGTGTTTTTAAAGGATTCACTTTAGTTAAGAGTCCAAACGGAGACTGAGGTTCACAAACAATGTGAGCTGATCCATTTGAAAGTCAGCATCAGGAGACAACAGGCCGTGCTGATACATGTTGCACATCTTCACGTGCTCCTGCTGCACTCACTACAATGGAATGCCACCAAATCACCAACGGCTGCCAGGCCTCCAGAAATAATTGGAGAGCAAATCAAAGAGGTTTAATGTGTGTTCACCAGAGGGCAGATCAGTGAACAGGTACACTGTGTTACACCACACTCCCCTGTTCTTGCAGCGTGCGCTGATTAAGCAACTTGAAAATGGTCAAAGTGTGCAAGCGTCTTTCTCTCTTCATGAGTTATTATAGGATTAAGTGAAGAAACGCTGTGTCAGCAGGAAGGCAGAGTCATGTTTTGTTTTGAGGAGACACGCAGGTGAGACGAGGAGAGATGTGCAGGTCAGGTGAGGTGAGAGCTTTTCATTACAGGTATGGTATGTGTCAGCTACACACACCCTACGTAACACACAGATCTAACATCTCATTTGCATATTAGTGTTATTGTGTCCCTCCCTCTGTGGGCTCAATGTTTATCATAATATTTGTGGTCATGTTTTATATGCAAATGTGTGTGGGATTGTCCTGTGAGATAACAATGACATTTACTGTAGGTGGGTCGTTCTGTTCAGTATATACAAACATCACACTCATTCTCATGTGTGTCTATGTTAGAAGAAACATCCAGAAATATGCAAAGTGAACACCTGCTGACCTCCACAAACACCATGTTGATTATTATTTATTACTACCAGGTCTGCATCAGTTAAGCCTCAGCACGAGACCAAGAGGGATCTCTCTCTCTCTCTCGCTCTCTCTGTCATCGGTTATATCAACATGTAAAACCTGAGTTACTCACAATGTCATGATTTGGTTTCTTATTTTCAGAGTTTAGGTTTTCTTGTTGTTTTTAGTTCTCATTCTTGTCTGATGGTGTTGTTTCCCTTGTGTGTTTTCTAGGTTAATGTTTCATGTGTTATTTTTGTAACTTCATATCCTCGTGTATCTCTGTGTTCTAGTGTGTTTTGTTCATTCTTGAGTTCTGTGTGTTTTTAGTGTTTCATGATTTAGTTTGTAGTTGTCCTCAGTGTTTCTTGTATTCCTGTCTGTGTGTTTCCCATTGTGATTGCCCTGATTGTCCTCACCTGTGTCTTGTTAGTCTCACCTGTGTCTGGTTACCCTATGTCTATTTAGTCTCTGTGTGTCTTCCCGCCCGTGTCAGTTCATTGTATGTAGTTTGTATGTTGTATGTTGTTGGAATGTCAGTTTTGCTCGTGCTCCTCTGTGGCTCCCTGTTTTTGATCCCTGTGTTTTTCGTTGAACTTTTGGAATTGAGTTTTGTTACCTTTGGCCTTTTTGTTTGATTAAATAATTTTTGGTTTCTGCACTTGGGTCCACTTCCCTTAATTTACACACCGAATTGTAACACAATGCTCTCACTTCTCCACATATACAAATTAACCCCTTCATGCACATTCATACACCGTCACAGAAGCAGAAGGAGCAACTCGGGGTTAAGTGTCTCGCCTAAGGACACATTGGACATATTGCTGCAGGAGCTGCGGATCGAACCCTCAACCTTTGGGTTAGGAGACGACCAACTCTACCAACTGATCCACAGCTGCTCGGATATAATACATTAATTCTACAATGTCGATTTGGGCATTTGGAAGTGATGATTAAATCAAAAGATGACGTGGGCTGGGGCGCTGATGACCTGGTGGTTAGGTCGCACCCCACCTACAGAGGCTGTGGTCCTCCAGACTGGCGTCACGGGTCCGGGTCCGACCTGCGGCTCCTTTGCCGCACATCACTCCCCCACTTTCTCTCTCTCTACCTTGTTCCTGCTCTGTCCACTGTCCTATCAAATAAAGGTGAAAAAAACAAGTCTTACAAAAAAACATGACATCGGCTTGAATTCAACAATCAAATAAATAATTACAAAAAAAACTAACAAAGGTCGACATATTATTGATGATTTTTAATATTCACTGAAATAAATCCAAAGTGTAATAACAGGATAAAAACAGTCAGAACCCTGAGAGAAACAACCATCTGTAAGACCCCCTCTGACTTAACGCTCCTGAACACAGACCCACGTCAACAGCTTCATTTGCATATTATGTCTGAAAATGTTCGGATGTCATTCAAATCACTCCAGATAAATCTCTTCATGATGAGGTTATGGCAAACGGCTCTTTTCCCCCAGGGCTCAGTATCAGGTTCACCCAGTCCTGCAGAGTCAGAGCAGCACAAACAAAGTGCACGCTGTCCCAGAATGAACCAAACAAATACGTCAACAGGTCGGAAACAATCCCAAACAATGCTCTGACAAAGTATTCTGACACTGCCAACGATTTTCATTTACATGCATGACACATCAAATACAACACTTTGTGATAATCAGTTTAAAGCCCATGACCTATATTCCACTACAGAGTGTGATGCTTCTTATTTACCTTTAGAATAAAGCTGCTTTATTGATACCTGAGAGAGGATTAGCAGAGTAGTGACTGTGAGGCAGAGAGAGAAACCCAGATTGTAGCTGCGCCTGGTGGCTGAAGCCTGCAGCAAGAGAAACAAATCCCCCCCACCCAGCTGCTCTGAGCGGAGGAGAAACCGAGGAGTGGGGTGTTGTGGTGGGAAACCCTGTGCATGTTTGGGTAGAGAATATGTTAATCTGTCTGACAGAGGGAAAGGGGGGGGGTCACTTTAAAGGATCATGACTTTGTGAAATTACACAGTAAATATACATAAAAGAAAATGGTTGAAATGTATCGGAATGCTGCGTGTTTGTTGGCATGGGGCCCACATGCGTAATGCGTAATGCGTAATGCGCGAGACACCTGCAGCCACTCTCGCCCTCAAAGTATCCGTGTCGTTGGTCTTTTTTCAAAACGTGCAAAGCAGTTATTATGTCTTTGGAGGTGCTGGTGTGTGTGTGTGTGTGTGTGTGTGTGTGTGTGTGTGTGTGAGCGTGGGGGGGGGGGCGGGCTTTCTCTCTGTCCTGCCAGTTGGACTCAGGTTTGACAGATGGGCGGGTTCTCGGAGCAGGGTTAAGTAGCAGCCCGCAGCAGAGCAGAGAGAGCATTCCCCAGCAGTCCTCCTCTGACTCTCTCATCTCTCCTCTGCCTCTGACTCGCAGGCAGCGCGGACTTTTATACCCAATCTAAATTTAGGGGGGCTGGTCGCTGCGCTGCGTCCTCATCCTGGACGCACTTCCTTCCCCCAGCCTCACATTGGTCTGATTCGGGCCGCGAAGAATATTTATAAGAAAAAGCAGCAGCTCCTTCCAGAGACACACACAGCTGCAGCAGAGAGGAGCAGCTCGCCGGGTGGGCAGAACATCGACGCGTTCTCTAGTTTGTTCCTGGAAACTCAGCGGACTCTAGAGAGTTTATTTAACTCAGAGAAAGTGGTTTTTTTTCTTCTGAATATTTAAAGAAGATTTCTTGATTTTTTGATTTGAAACGCATGGAAATGGCTTTGAGTGGGACTATTTTACCATCGATCTCTACATTTTCCATCCAAAAGGAGAAATGTTGGGAAGATGTAAGTTGTTTCTATCTACACTTGTTTCTGACACAGAGAGAGCGCAGTGTTTCTTAATCTTATCACCATCTCATATCACAACACATGCACGCTTTTTGAACACTTTGTCAATTCTTACAAGTTATATCTCTACTCCCGAAAGTTTCTCGGTCACCTCCAGTCCGCTCTCTGTGCACCTTCAGTGTTGTTTTTGAAGTTTTTTTGAATCACTTGTCTGTGAATAGAATCTTAAGTTGTTAATGAAGAGACCGACTAACTGATCTGTATCTCTCTCCCGCTGCAGAGATGGAAAGGTGACATGAGCAGCTTAACACCCAACATGAGCAGCAGCTGCCTGGGGAGAAAGGACGAAGAGGAGCTGGATAAGTTCTTGGATCTTGAGTTTATTCTCGCTAACACCGCGGTGTCCGACGGCGCGCCGGCAGCAGGGACGGGCGCAGACTCTTATCAGACGGGGGCGTCCGTGTATCATCATCAGCAGCAGTCCAGGATGACCCAGCAGCACATCAGTTACTCCTCTGTGCAGGACATGAACAGCAGCCCTCCTCCGCCGCCTTACAGCAGCCTGATGGCGGAGCTCCTCCGCTCCGACGTGGACACCAGCTTCCTCCCCGGGAACAGCTCGAGCATCCAGGGCCGGTTCCACATCAGCTCGTCCCCCTTCCAGACCTCTCAGGACTTATTCCCAGAACACCTTAACATTAAAGTAGAGCCCGCCTCTATGGACACGTACGGACCTGTCATGGGTCTGGTGCCTCAGAGCTGCGCCAAAATCAAGCACGAGGGGAATGTCTCGTGCATGATGTCATACGAGCAGCAGCCACGGTTGGCCAACTCACCTCAGACACCTCAGGGCAGCCTCACGCCGCCTCTCAGCCCCAACGACCTGATGAGCTCCGAGTGCCACCAGCCTCAGATGACGTTCCAGCAGAGCTTCCAGTCTCACCACCGCTGCGCGCCCGGGGCATTCCCTCAGCAGCTGACGTACCCCGGGGCGCACCACCATCACCACCACCACCAGTTCCCCGGCATGTTCGGGGACGACGTGGCCATGGGGGGGCTGCAGCAGCAGCAGCAGCAGCAGCCGGCGGCCGGACAGCGGGTACTGCTGACCCCGCCGTCCTCCCCGCTGGAAATGATGGACAGCAAGCCGAAGAGGGGTCGCCGGTCCTGGCCCAGGAAACGGACAGCAACACACACGTGCACTTTCGCTGGCTGTGGGAAGACCTACACCAAGAGCTCGCACCTGAAGGCGCACCTCAGGACGCACACAGGTAAGACCTGACAGCTGCACACCTGACTCTATGAACTGCTCACTCAAAGTGTGACGTCACTCATCGTATTTTTCTTTCTTTGTTTGTCAACAGGAGAGAAACCTTACCACTGCAGCTGGGAGGGCTGCGGCTGGAAATTCGCTCGTTCCGATGAGCTCACGCGTCACTTCCGGAAGCACACCGGACACCGGCCGTTCCAGTGTCACCTGTGTGAACGGGCCTTTTCCCGGTCCGACCACCTCGCTTTGCACATGAAGAGGCACATGTGAGGAAGAAGAAGACAAACGGAGTGGACAAGGACTTCTATGCAACATGATGAACTGTCATGAACATGTGACCAGCTATAGAAGGATGCTATGCAAATATACACACACCTTCCTTAAAGAGTGTTTAGTGGTACAACGACACCTGACTTCACTGTAATACCTATAGGTGTATCATAGGTCTGTTATAGTGATTTTTCATTGGGCCAAAGGAAACCTCGTGAGAAGAAAAAGTGAGAAATATCTATTTTAATAGCCAATCATTGTTAAAGAAATAAAGCACAGAATAAGAAGGAAATAGAGCCAGAGATGACAGGAACAGATTCACTCTGTTTAGACTTCTTCTTGTGTAACGATGTAGCTGGTACTACTTTCTGTGTGACTGTCATTCCTCTCCACATGTCTGGCACATGCCGCTGAAGCAACTGGAAGCAGACAATCTTTAAAAAAAGAGATTCATCTTTTGTAATGTTCTTATCAGTGCCTTCTATAACACATTATTACGATCGCCTTATTCTTCACTTGGCCAAAGACAATCTGTTTAATTATGTGAGTGTTAACAGCACATGAAATAAGCTTTGAGACAATGTTTGTTCTAAAACTGCCTTTCACTTTGTCCTCCTCCAACGCTTGAAAAACAATGTGGTGTTTTGTGTTTGTCATTTAAAGTCAGGGTCTTGCAGGTCTCACACAAAGTGCATTCCATCTCAATGCCATGTCATAACTAAAGGCTTTAAAGTCTTTGAACAAAAAAACGTGTTATTGTGTTCTTTAATACACAAAAAAACATGTTTTTTTGTGTATTAAAGAAATGAACTGCCTTGTACATAGAACTTTTCTACATAATGTAAATAGTTTATTTTAATGTACATATTAAACTAAATGAACAGTATGTGGACTTCTGAGTGTGATTTCACACACACACACACACACACACACACACAATAACAATAGCTGTGTTTCAGTTGGTGGAGTCGGTTGTCTCTCAACCAGAAGGTCGGGGGTTCGATCCCTGGCTCCTGCAGCCACATGTCGAATGGGTCCTTGGGCAAGACACTTAACCCCAAATTTCTGTCGTATGAATGCAGCAGCCTTTACCATCAGTGTGTGAATGTGTAGGTGTGACATGCGGTGTAAAAACACTTTGAGTAGTCAGAAGACTAGAAAATAAATAAACAAGCTCAAGTCTAGTATCAGATTCCCCCTGTGACCGCCTCATGAAGGTTTCAAACCTGCATGTCTGAACCTCAAAAAAAGACAAGATACACAAAAAGCACATTTTCTCTGCATGACTCACATCGCTGTGTTTCCTCTGTAGAGGAGGATTACATCTTTTAAAGACTTCTCTTTTCAAATGAAGCATTCTAGGAAATCTATTGGGGATTACATGATGGACTTATTGGCACACAGTTTTCAACAGAGTGTATAAATTTCACAAGTGTACGGATTAACGTTGTCGAGGCCGGATCACACAAAGAAGGACAAAGCCGTGTCAACTTCCACATGTCTGCAGAAGATCCAGGTTGTAACCTGACTCTCCTTCCTCTCAGAGTCTCTATTGAATCGTTTTTATATGCCGACTCAGGGAAACTATGCAGCACATGAAGAAGACAAATATTTAAACAAAGCGGCTCAAAAACCTACGCAGCAAAATGTGTTTGTGTTTCTTCAGCTGTCGATGCCAGGTCCAGACGTTTCAGGAATTTAATCTGAAGTACCAAAATATTAAGCTAAACATACGAGCAGTGTATGAGATGATTCCGAAGATGGATTGTTTTCAGTCCTTCAGGTTCTGATTGAGCATCTGGGAACTATCTTTGAGAATTCTGGTTCTTAACAGGAAAAGGGTCCTGCAGCACCTGACCTGCAGCACCGGATCCGCAGCACCGGGTCCTGCAGCACCGGGTCCGCAGCACCGGGTCCGCAGCACCGGCCTTGCAGCACCGGGTCCTGCAGCACCGGGCCGATGCTTCCCAGCTGGGACAGAGCCACTGCCAGAGCGCTGTGGCAGCTGCCTATAAATATACATTACTTTGACATAATTACAGAGGCTGAATATAGACGGAGGCTTCATTGGGGCATAGGGGCAAACCACAACGAGTGGGAGGGATGGAGCGGTGAGGAGAACAAGAAAAGCATCTTAAATAAACTTCACGTCTGACCTCTGCCCTTTGCTGCAGGTCACCCCCCCCCCCCCCCCCCCTCTTTCCTGTCACTCTCCAGCTGTCCTGAGTTTCATGATGACACACCGTCTCCTCAGCAATCTAAATATGTTTATATTTCACAACTTCTTTAAAGAAAATACATTAAACATGTGATTCTGGTGAGCCGTCACACTTTTTCCCATACATTTGATGTCCCAGATAACATTAGGGCTTAATCACTCTTGTGTTACTTCAGCGCTCAGTCGACAGTGACGGTATTTAAATGATTTGATATGTGTGCATGCAGCAAAGTAAAGATAAACCTCCTTTATGTTTTTATATATTTATGAGGAAGTAAAACCTCAGAATATGTAACTAAAGAGTTTGTTATGATGGTCTATCTGAGGCGTCTGAGGACTTTTAGAGCTTCCAGAAACAGATATTTGGTCATCACAGCCCCCAGGATTTACTCAAGGAGTGGTCAGGTGTGATCTTCACGCAACAACTTAATAAGACTTTTCATGCATTTACAGTACAGTATTGTAGAGAGAGAGAGAAGAATAACGTGTAGGAAAGTAGCCTCAAGTCAGATTTGAACCCGGGCCGCCCACTTGGAGGACTAAAGCCTCTGTACATGGGGCGCACACACTAACCACTAGGCTACCTGCACCCCCAAATAAGTCTTCTCTAAGGTTCAATTTCAATCATTTAAATTTGAATTAGTTGTGTACCTTTAGAGATTCATAATCAGATAAAACAGCGTGTCAGCATTAAACAGGAGGTGAAGAAACATGAGAACGCTCCCCAGGTTTATCTAACTCATCTGGAAGAGAGTAGGACACTTGGTGACTGTCCATATCAGCATCATCATCATCCATCAGTACAGATACTAATGATGGAAATGAGAACAAACTGAGCAGTGTTGGTGCAGCACACACAGATAGAAACCCGTCAGCATCTCTCTATTTCACACTCGCTCTGGTGCAGCAGTCAGCGGGCGTGTGTTTATTTTGGGTTGTGAAAGAAAAAAGGCCACACATCTCGTTGTCATCTCGAGGATGGCCCCATGCCAACCCTGAGAAAAGAGGAAGCCTCGCTTCTATCATTAGTACATTTACTCAAGTGAAAAATCAAACGTTTTCATTTCCCTTATTCCACCGGGTACAGGAGGGTGGCTGAGCGTGGGAATCAGATGGTTTTACATGCTGCTTTGTGCATTCCCTCAGACAAGCAGCTGTGTGCATATATAAAACAACTGTTCCTAAACACCGCAGTGAATTCTGATTCTGATGGAGTCACCTCCTTTTTTTATCCAAACGCTTTGTCCCGATCTCTAGAGGAGATCCCAGAGAGCCAATGAATACCAAATGTGGCTTGAACAGGAGTAAAGAGCTCAAATGAAGGAAGTTAAAAGATTCTTTATATGCATGTGTGTTCATTTAATCTCTGCTTTTTAAAGGCTTGTTTTACCAAATGTCAGGTATTCTTCAGGGTTTGAGATATCTGGCCCTGACATCGCTGCCTTCACTCCCGTACAATGGAGGTCAAGGGAATTCCTTTTGTGGCGCTGACAGCTGGGCCCTTTGCCAGCGTTTAATATGGAGTCCAGATTTCCTCCATCACAGCCTCACCCACCTGAGAAAACAACATAATATCTCCCAATGTTCCCAGTGCTGTCACAGAGTCTGCCCTGTTTCCCATTAGCTGATAATACACTTTTTTTATTTCAAATTAAATGAGTCTGTCACTCGTTGTACCTGGAGAGATTACAACTCTAAGACATTTCTGAATCCCCCTTAAAGCCCTCGTCCATGCTTTAAGACTGAAATGTTCTGTTGGAGGCTGTAAACAAGCTCACAGGCTCTTGTGCAACAGTTTATCTCAGAGGAGGAACTCCCCTCCGCAGCATATTCTTCTCCCACTCCAACATAACACAGTCATAAAACCATAAGTGTGTGTGCAGAAGGCCATACCAGAGAAGTGGAGATTAGTTGTGTTTCTCCTCACAGTGTTGCTGTCAAAAGGTCGTCCCGGGTTAGGGCTCTCCAGTATTTGCATTTGAAACCAACACAGTGAAGCGTTTTGAGACTCTGTAGGGTCCGACAGTCTATGAGACAAACACGGAGTGGAAATGTTCAATGGCGTCTCAGCTTTCCTTCGCTACGTAACTTTTGCTATTCCCAAAGAGAGCTACGCAAGATCGGCGGCTGTCAATCATCGTCAAATATGAGGTAAAATCCTGTTTTTCAACCTCAAATAACTTATTTAAAACAAACTTCACAGAAAAATGAGCACTTGAACACAATGTAGGGTGATAATAACTAATGATCACAGCAGAGTTTATGTTTGGAAAAAAATTATGTGACAAGTATTTTAGCTTTACAGTTTGACCCACATCCCGTCTGTTATCATTGAGGAGGCGGGGTTTATGACCTATACTGCAGCCAGTCAGCAGGGGGAGCTCTAAAAATAAAAGCTTCACTAGACTGGGGTCCTTGTCCCGTCCATTATTTTTACAGTCTATGGGTCCGACATGCAGGTGATATCTCACCTGATTGACTGTGTGACGGTTAAAACAAAGATTCTCCATCACGTCTGTCCACTCTTTGAATTGATGGACCTAGTTATGAAACCTTTTCTAGGTAAATTCAGTGGAGCAGAAAACCTTATCAGCTGTTTGGGAAACACATGTCTTAACTGGAAAAATGTCAGTGTGAATGGAATCTGGAGGGTCGGTCGGAGCTGTGTGAGGAAAAGTGGGAATTCTATTAGTTGGAAAAGGATGCCCTCTGCTGGGACAGCGCTACCACAAGAAGGAGCAAGAAACCTGCTGGAATCCTGTAGTCACAGACTAACTGAAAAAGCATTTCTCATTCAGTAATAATAAATATTAAAGGTCAAATCAGTGAGATGTGTAGTGAGTGAAATGATAAAGGTATCTTACTATATGATCAGACATTAAGGAAACATGCTATGTTGAAGTGCTGGCTTCTCTGACAACAATGCAGCAGTCAGTATGTCCTCCTTCTAACTTTAGATTCTGCTCCTGAATGCTCTGGATTTGTTTGGACCAGAGAAGGTAGGCGCTTTTAAGACACCCCCCCACACGGCCGTTTTGGACGCCCCTCGGTTTGTCAGATATGAGAGCAGTTATCAGGTCAACAGGTGTTGCAGCGATGGAAGCGGTCAAGAGAAGTGGTTCAGATAGAAGTGATTGTACCCGACCTAAAAAGCCTCTGCATGTTTCTAATAAGCTCCACGAGCAGAAACGTGCTCAAACTAGGATCAATATTGGAGATGCTTTTGAAAAATGGAGAGAGGTTAGAACACAGAAAGGTTTACAGACCCATGCAGAGCTGGATAAACACTGAAGCTTCAGAGTCCACCACATGGTGACCTGTGTGAGCATCTACTCTAGAGAGGAGGAGGGGGGGAGAGACAGCTCTCTACAATGTTTAGAATCTGGACTGTAGTACTCATTTTAATCACTAGGAGTCAGAGTTACATACTGCTCCTTTAACTTTATTATTAATAATTATAATAATTGATATTAAGTTTAGTTGGGTTTGGGTCTTACCTTTGGTTTTGCTTGTGTACCTAGTTGTGTTACTGTGTATTACGTCTCATGCTAAAGACGTTCATTACATTCTCAACGAGCAAACATGGAAAGTTTAGTATTCACTGCACTGAGTTGGAGCTCCTTTAACTTGCTGGAGGGGTTTGTCCATCTTGGGGCTGTGTTTTGTTTTCGAGGAATGTTATAGCTTCTGAACTGGTCCCATGTAGGAACCAGACTGAGAGAAATGGGCCACTTCCTGATGCTAGACAAGGACCAGTGTCTGGTCGATGGGCCTTGACTCGGGACATCCAAACAACATGGAGCTGCAGTTCACTCTGCACTGGGATCAAGTCTTGTACTAGGTACCAGGTATCCATATCCTCCTTGATATGCATCGTATTAAGGACATGGAGAAGGACTTTTTGTTGGCCTTGAGGAACTTCTTCAAACCATAGATGACTGAGGAGGGCACAGCATGGCTCAGTTCAGGCTGAGAGCAGCAGAGTAGGAGGACTGCTGATTATAATTCAAAGACTCAAACATTTCACAGAGGTCTTTTTAGGGAATGAACTCCTTGGCTGTAAGGTACCTGGTCTGGATTAGAGTCAACCAAGAAGCTGAAGCATGTGATCACTGCTGCATTGCCTCTCAAGTGTTTAGGGGTAGGGGGACAGTCAGGGCAGAATGGCCAACAGGGGGGAAAAGTTAAATATCAGAGTTCTCCACAGAGGTGATAGTGTGACCGCGCCCTACGAGTCTAAGGTCTGTCCGATGTTAGCATTAATGTGGCCATCAGGTCAGTTCAACAAAATGACAACATCAGCATTTTCTAAACTAAGTCCAGCCTCTGAAATGATCCTTAAACCATTTAGGAGGCTTTTTTTAAAACCTGTAGGGGAATAAAAAGTAACAACCTGCCAAATGATGCCGGTGCATATTTGCTAACCTGTAGACAGAGACATGATTCAGCACTGTGACAGGTTTGTCACAGTGCTGGGAATACTATATTGATTGAAATGAAAATCCCAATCAGGCTCGCCCTGTAAGGCATGAGAGAAAACGAGGAAAAGTGCTTGTGTTGCAAAATGTGCCAAAGCTCACACACACACAGCAGCACTTATGTGTGTTTAAAATGAAATTCTTTGCCAGTTTAAATTTCGCTAGCCGATTAAGTGAGTTTGCAGCCGGGGTTGATTAAACAGCATGTGTCTGATATCTAAGACACATGTGGTATTTGGACAGGTGATTTCTGTTTGAACAGCCCAATCAGATAGAAACTCTAATATTTCATTTAGTTTTATTGAAATGGGGAACTTCCTCTCAACCACAACAGAACGTACTCAAAGAACTGTCTCAGGACTTTGTCTCTTTTTTGCAGTTAAGTATCCGAGAACATCGTTCTGTGCAGGAAACTCTCAGAGAAACACGGACTCAACGTAGAGAGGTTTTTTACGTATCGTCGGACCAACAGTCCAAACCCAGTTTCATTTTAAGCGGTGAACTCAGAAGCTGCTGAAAACAGATGAAACCAGCGTTCCCCTGCAGCTTGGATCATTTCTGACCATATTTGTGAATGATCATTGCACTCCTGCAGAAAGGAAGATCTTTTTATTTCAAAGAATCCCCCCGATTCACAAAATACTGAGGCAGAGAAATGTGTTGGGCTGATGAGGCCAAAGGTAAAAGAAGCATGACACTGAACGTTTGTGAGGCAAAACCAACATTTATCCTCCAATTCTCTCTCTGACCCAAATTCCCAGTTAAAAGCCAATAGGCTTTTCATTTCCTCCTCTCCATTACCATAGAATAAACACAAACCTAGCGAGGAATTTCCTGTTATTCCATAAGGAGATAGTTAGCATTCGCTAACATAGCAGATTGCTACGGCAAGAAATAGCTGCTGTGTTTGCTCAGCATTCATTTCACACTGCACAGCTGTGTCGGGGAAACATAGCTGGAGATAATTCAGCGCACATTGTGGATGTCTGGGAGGGACGGAGAAGCCTAGTCTGCTTTAGAGTCCAGAACAAGGTCAAGAACAAGATGTCTGTCTTTGTACATGACAAAGAAAAAGAGCTTTAGCACTCATTTAAAGGATGATTCTGGTTAATCAATAAAGTATCTATCCATCAGAAGTAACTAAAACCATTCATACACATTCATGTCTTGCCCTGGGACACATGGGACATGAGACTGTAGGAGCTGGGGATTGAACCCCTGATGACTGACTACCACTGAGCACAGCTGCCCCATCCATCCAATTACCTTTGGTGTTTTTTTTTGTTGTTCAATCATTTCTATTTGTTTTGTTGACACTGTTTACAATTGGAGCACAGTGATCATCAAGTCAGGGCTTAAGAATAGAAGTACTGAAGTCTGAGACACATTCACTTCTAACAAAGTATATTTGTTAGAAAGTGTTTATAGATATATCTAAATCAATGTTTTAATTACAAAGTGTCCTCAGTAGAGAGTAGATCTCTGCCAGGAGTGTTTAACATGTCTAACATGTGCATCAACACATTCAGTTTAATAAGACTAAGAAAACAGTAGTGTGTCTTTTGCATCTTTGGAAGAATTTTTTATGTTTTCATGAAAATTGAAAGAGCTCCAGAAACACTTGTAGTATGAAGATCAACTGTGTTAACTTACTTAGACCGACGCGTTTCTGTTACAACATCTGGGACGGCTGTGGCTCAGTGGTAGGGTTCAATGCCCAGCTCCTGCAGCCACTTGTCTGATGTGTCCTTGGGTAAGACACTTAACCCCAAGTTGCTCCCACTGCTTCATCATCGGCTTGTGAATGTGTATGAATGGATGAGTTTACTCTTTACTCAGCAGCCTCTACCATCAGTGTGTGAATGTGTATGAATGGATGAGTTAATACTGATGGACTCTTTACTCAGCAGCCTCTACCATCAGTGTGTGAATGTGTATGAATGGATGAGTTAATACTGATGGACTCTTTACTCAGCAGCCTCTACCATCAGTGTGTGAATGTGTATGAATGGATGAGTTAATACTGATGGACTCTTTACTCAGCAGCCTCTACCATCAGTGTGTAAATGTGTATGAATGGATGAGTTAATACTGATGGACTCTTTACTCAGCAGCCTCTACCATCAGTGTGTGAATGTGTATGAATGGATGAGTTAATACTGATGGACTCTTTACTCAGCAGCCTCTACCATCAGTGTGTAAATGTGTAGGTGCTACCTGCGGTGTAAAAGCGCTTTGAGTCCTCAGAAGACTAGAAAATAGATAAACAAGTTCAAGACCATTTACCATATGAAAGTCTTCGATGTGTCCCGATACCGTTGAGCTCCGTTCCAGTCACAAATCAAGCAGGAGTCGAGTTTCATTGAACTGAAATGTTTATTTTAGTAAACAGTACAGACCATGTAGAGAGGATCACTGTTTCAAATAAAACTAGCATCTGTTCTCTCCTCAGCTGTTAGTGTCACCGTAGGAAACCTTCCAGTGCTTCCTCATCATTCTTCTTCTTCTTCCTTGTTACCGTTTTTATAGGACAAATATAACAGACATGAAACTCTACTTCTGCATCTTAATAAAGACAGCTTCCATTACTTCACCTACAAGGGAGGGAGGGCAGAGGAAGGAAATCAAATCAACAAGTTTCAGGTCTCCCAATAATCTGTTCCCCTATGAAGCAGGATGAGGTCAGTACAGACAGAAGTCAAAGAGCGTGTATCAAAATAAAATATCCACCATGTTCGAGAGCGAAAAGAAGATTCAGATTGTACAGCTAGCTTAATGCTAACATTTATGTTGATGTTGTTCTGCTTAGACTGCTGATAATTTACAAACATGAAGGCTCTTTCCCCATGTTCCATGAAAAGTATTTGGGGAGGGAGAGGTTTGACGATTGTGCAGCTACTGGAATGAAATGAGAGCGTGAGCGTCCTCCACAGACAGAGGCGGGACAGAGGAGCGGGTGCATAAATAATCATATCAAACACACAACACTACATATCAAAAAACATCACATTGGTTTTACAGGATACACAAAACAACAATAAAAAAATAAACATTATCTATTGCACAATGGAGTTATCAGATGACACATACATGATGGTACCGGGTCTGGATGTCAGAGCGCCCTGAGGAGAACACTGCAGACGGGATGTGAACTCAAAACACTATGAACAGATGGAGCGTCACGTGACTGAAGCGTCAGGACAAAGTGCCAGTACCTTTTGTAAACTACGGAAAAATGTCAGACAGAGTTGGCAACAAACAAAAGGTCAGATTTTTTATATTGTAATGTTCTCGTGATCAAAGACTTTAACCTTCAGTTTGTTTTCTAATTTTTAAAAAGTGTTAACTGTCTGTTCCTGCAGGGGGCGCTGGAGTCCCATCGATGGCGGTCTC
>NC_089200.1:31683293-31713293 GCF_963930695.1 Labrus bergylta | reverse complement strand
GAGGAGGTAAAGAGAGAGAGGAGGAGGTGGAGGTAAAGAGAGAGAGGAGGGGAGGAGGAGGTAAAGAGAGAGAGGTGATGTAGAGGTAAACAGCAGTACACAGACGTAGTCAGGATATAGAGGTGTATCTATTTGAAGTGGTGTCAGGCACACAGAGAGCTCACATGCTGCTGTTTGATGTGAGTGATGCTTCTGACACTCACTGAGCTGCAAACATAATTAAATAAATCTCTGCTGATTAGATAATAGATGCATAATCATGATGATGATAATGACACAGGGAAGAGTATTGACTGGAAACACCAGGAAGCGTGCATACCTGAGGGGACGAGTCCAAAAGCCCAGTCCGGTACCAGAAATCCAAATGGGTTGTGTTTCTCTTTGGCGTCCTCGTCGACCGTCGTCGTTGAAGATTCCTTCTTCTCTGATTTTGTGCTCACGCCTTTGAAAGGACTTCCTACGATGAAGGACTCAGTCACTGCGGACCTGGATTCCATTTCTGTTGCACCGATGTTCGAGGAAAAGGTGTTCAGCCGAACGACACCCGTCGATGTGTGAGCGCTGTCACCGGGTGCTGAGGTAGCTGAGAGGTGCAGGCCCTGCAAGTCAGCTGTGCTTGTTGCTTTCTCCTTTTCGTCCTGAACCCATGAAATGGAAATGGACGACTCTTCAGTGGCGGTGTGGTTTGAGGGATTTTCTGGCCTTGCTGTGGTGGTAGGATCCGTCCTCTGCGAGTCCCCAGTTGTGTGAAGCTGCATCGTGGTCACCTCGGAGGTCGTTAGCACCCCCATCGAGACGTCAGGCGGGGATGATACCTCCTCTCTGGCCTCTTTGTGCTTCTTAAAAACAGAAGTGGAACCTGAGTCTCTCTGTGAAGACTCATCAGAGAGGTTCTCGGTGGGTCTGTGCACGTAGAGTATCTCTCCCTGGGCCTCCTCGGCTGTGTCGGCCTCCTGGGGCGGGGTGGTGGTTTGTTGGAATAGCTGCCGATGGGACAGAGTTGTGAGCTCTGCCACGGTCACAAGCTCAGTCTGGGTTTGGCTGAGGGAAGTTTCAGCACTCGGTTTGTTGTTCAATCCCAACCCGCCTGGAAAGTCTGTCCCGTCAGCGCTCCCCTCGGCCTCCCTCTCCTCCCCCGACACGGTCCTGGCAGCTGATGGTGCAATGCTGGCGTCGCCTCCCTCCTCCTGGTCCCTCCCCTGGCCTGAATAGTTCTCCACACTGTCCTGTCTGACAGAGGTGGGCGGAGTCATCACTTCAAGTGGCCCCGCCTTGACTTCCATAGGCTCCCAGGTGGGACGTTTACCCACATAGGCCACGTGTCCTGGGGGTCCCAGTTTAGAGCCGAGCATCGACTTGATGGCCCACTTAAAAGGGCTGCTGGGGGCGGGATCAAAGGTAGAGCTTCTTCTGGGACCCTGAGGTTCTGATGTGTTGACAGGTTCACGGGGTGGTGACTCTAAGGGGGAGCAGAGAGACAGAATAGACTAATTAACACAGTCTCATGAAGGGGGAGGCTGGAGGCGGATTTAATCAGCGATTAAAAATTCAAGACTGTCTGTAAGTATTACATGAGAATATACATCTTAACAGACACTATGTGTGGTTATATAGTAATGTGCAGAACATTTTCACTTCCTGCTTGACTGAACGTAACAGGAAACTCTTCCTGACTGTGGGTTTGATGTTTAGGAGTCTTTCTTCACCAGTGGAGCCGATCAGAGAGGCTCAAAATGAAGACCAAAGACTCACATGTGAGTGCACACGGAGACACAAACAAAACACCAGAAGGATGGAGGGATGCATTGAGAGTCATTTCTCTTCTCTGTTCCATGTTTTACTTCTTCCCTCTGGAGTGTTTGAGCCCAAACAGCCTCGTTTCAGGAACACAGTGTCCTGTGGTGAGAGAGGAGCCGTGTGGAGACAAACACAGGAGCCCAACCATGAAGAGAAACTAATGACTTTCTCCATCTCAGAGCTGTTTATGTAGATGAAGTGGTCCACTGCCTTATCAGCTTACAGCGCTAAACCAAACACTGTCTGCAGCATCAATCATTCATTCTGGCTGCAGAATGGGGGGGGGGGGGGGGGGGGGGGGGGGGGCAGCACTGCAGCATGGTGTTACTGAGACGACCAGCTAGAGTTGCTTCATCATCATCAGTCAGCTCAGTGACTGACCTCAGTTCAGTTAGCTTGTCTGTAATACACGATGATTCAGCAGGAGGGAGGGGGGAACATACACTCATATGTCCGTGCATAAAACATGACCATGTTTGTTCATTATTCAGAACGTCTGCTTTATGTTTCAGGGAGCTTTATGAGCCTGAGGTTTATTTCCATAAGAGCCGTGCAGCCCGGCCTAATCGTCCTATTATTAATCCAAATAGATAATGACACTTTCACTGTTGATGCAGAACGACCCAATAATTAGATTACATCACTTTATTAGAACTTTATTAAACCCCAGCCGAGAAACACATTCTGCAACCTGTTCAACTGTTCAACATACACACAACATACACACAACATACACACAACAAACACACAACATACACACAACATACACACAACATACACACAACATACACACAACAAACACACAACATACACACAACAAACACACAACATACACACAACATACACACAACAAACACACAACATACACACAACAAACACACAACATACACACAACATACACACAACAAACACACAACATACACACAACATACACACAACAAACACACAACATACACACAACAAACACACAACATACACACAACAAACACACAACATACACACAACAAACACACAACATACACACAACAAACACACAACATACACACAACAAACACACAACATACACACAACAAACACACAACATACACACAACATACACACAACATACACACAACATACACACAACATACACACAACAAACACACAACATACACACTACAAACACACAACAAACACACAACATACACACAACATACACACAACATACACACAACATACACACAACAAACACACAACATACACACTACAAACACACAGCATACACACAACATACACACAACAAACACACAACAAACACACAACATACACACAACATACACACAACAAACACACAACATACACACTACAAACACACAACATACACACTACAAACACACAACATACACACAACACACACACTACATACACACTACAAACACACAACAAACACACAACATACACACAACATACACACAACATACACACAACATACACACAACAAACACACAACATACACACTACAAACACACAACATACACACAACATACACACAACAAACACACAACAAACACACAACATACACACAACATACACACAACAAACACACAACATACACACAACAAACACACAACATACACACAACATACACACTACAAACACACAACATACACACAACATACACACAACATACACACAACATACACACAACAAACACAACATACACACAACATACACACAACATACACACTACAAACACACAACATACACACAACATACACACTACATACACACTACAAACACACAACATACACACAACATACACACAACATACACACTACAAACACACAACATACACACAACATACACACTACAAACACACAACATACACACAACATACACACAACATACACACTACAAACACACAACATACACACAACATACACACAACATACACACAACATACACACTACAAACACCATCGAGTCGTTCAGTAGAACGCTGAGACATCACTAGTCGCTCCCCGAGTCGTTCAGTAGAACACTGAGGCATCACTAGTCGCTCCTCGAGTCGTTCAGTAGAACGCTGAGGCATCACTAGTCGCTCCCCGAGTCGTTCAGTAGAACACTGAGGCATCACTAGTCGCTCCCCGAGTCGTTCAGTAGAACACTGAGGCATCACTAGTCGCTCCCCGAGTCGTTCAGTAGAACACTGAGGCATCACTAGTCGCTCCCCGAGTCGTTCAATAGAACGCTGAGACATCACAGATTCCATCTCTTTTTAATAGGCAAGGTTGAGCCACGTTAATCTGGTTGTTCATCTGTGTAATGAGCCATGTAATAAATAAAAATGAGACATAATTAGACACAGATTGTGAAGATTTCATCGTCCTGTTAGAGCAGACTAAGACCCTCTGATGCTTTAAATCTGTCGGTTTGTGGGAACAACTGGACACTGAAACAGACTCATAATAAACTCAGCTTGTGCTCCCTCTGTAAGTGGTTCTGTTGTGTCAACTCCACTTGACTGGAGTAAAGTCGGGCTGAGAGGAAACCTCGGGTCAGACAGACATGATATTAAACAGTCTGGCAGAGAGAAAGACAGATAGCTGGAATAATGCCTCCTCATCGCGTCTGCAGAGATGACATGTGATAACAGAGACTGAGGGGAAGTTATTGAGTGAAAATGTAAATCATGTCAGGAGGCGCTACATCGACTGTCAGTTCACACACACCGCTTTGTCTTCTACAACAAACATTCAGTGTGTGGGGCTGAGGAGAATGAGCAGCAGACATGCTTTCCCTGACAAACAGGCTCATGTGGCGTTCAGTCAAAGTCAACGTTTATTGAACGAAGAAGCCTCCACAGGGAGCTCCACAAAATCAGACTTAATGTTCAAATATTTTGATTTGAAAGAGACGTAATTGAAGCTATCGCTCACAATGAATGAGTCAGAGATCTTTTCTAAACTCTGATCTTTCTTTGATATCCTGTCAGCTGCTCCAAGCTTTGCCTTCGCTCCATTAGTGTGGAGATGTGAGAACATGTTTACATGAATCTTTTGTCGGGTTAGTTTACAAGACAACAGAGTTTTGGGTGCCTGAAAAAGCAAACTTTTTTGAAAATGGCTCCATCTCCATCATCATGTAAACTGGTGAAATGCTGCTCCTCCTAAAAACGGAGTATCAGCACGTTGGCCAGTACGTTCCTATGACTCGCCAACTTTCCTGTGTAAACAAACTTTCTGTGCCCGGACTCTCTCTCTCTGATTTGTAATCCTAACGATGTCGTCTGAACGTGGAAGTCATGTGAAAACACAGACGAGAGCTCAGTGTATTTTTTAATGTTTACTCGGCCTTCATGATCTCCTGAAGTATGTAGACTCAGAGCTAATGAAGTTCACTGATGCTAGTTTAAGAAGAGCCGTCAGCTGTCAGCTTTCCTCCTGATCGCTCTTCCTTCCCTCTTCCTCTCTCTACTCCTCCCCTTCCTGTGCTCCTCATCCTCCTCTAGTGATCACTCCGCCTACCTTCAACTCAAATGGCAGAAACATAGATGGAGGTGAGAGCTAACGGAGCGCGCCCAACCTCCCCATTAACTGAATACAGCTGAGAATAATGCAGACAGACTACAGCTTGGTTTCCATGAATACCTTGTAGCTTTGCAGCAGTGTTCAGGTTGCTTATAGTGTTTATATTAAATCTGGTCATTTCAAGGGGAGAAACGCCTCTCCTCTTTATTGGATCGTCCCCTGCTTCTTGATGATTCTTTCTATCTTCCCCCTGAGCTGAAGCCGGGCTGCGTCTTTCTGGTTACCATTTGAACCACCATTCTGAATGTTTTTACTTGTAAGGCAATCTCGTAAGCCAGTGGCTATCAACTATCATAAATAGAGTCTCTGGGAGCATTGGCCAACTTCTTGAGGTACTCAGTGAAGTCAGGGAATAGAAATAAAGGATCAAACACCTAGCTGTGGGAGCATCGCCAGATTTTTCCAGTTTTTGCTGCTGATCATTCTCAGAGCTCCTGAAAACATGTGTGTGAAGTTTCTTGTTCTAAATCCACTCTGATCCTGTATTTGATCATGTCTATAAACTACTCTATTTCAGCCCTGCTCAGAACAGGCTGTTTCTGTGTCTGTACCTTTAAATATGTAAATGAGCGGTGTCTGACCACGCCCCCTCTCTGGAAGGACTTGGGTGTCTCTGGCCTTTCTTTCTCCATGTCCTATTATTTACGGTGAGAAGGCAGACTCAGAGGTTCAGAACAAACACCTAGCTGTGGGAGTGTCACCCACCTGGGGGAGGGGTTACTGCCCTTTGTGATGTCATGAAGGAAAAATCTCCAAACGGCCTGTTTGAGCACACATTTTCAGAAAAGTGGAGCAGGCAAAAGACGGAGAGGATGGACTTTTCTCATCATTGTGGGGTTTGTAGACGGACTAGAGACACATATTAGTGTTAGAGGAACATGGTGAAGTAGATTTTACATCATATGTGACCTTTAACTTAAGGCGCAGATATTTGTCCAGTTGACCCCCCCCGTTATAAAGTAGAGTAAGTGGTTTTGGTTTCGTTGTCACGTTGCCTCCAGGAGAGGCTGGATGCTGACCTTCTCTCTCTCCTGTGGTGTGTTGTGTACTGCAGCGTACCTGAGGGGAATTCACTGTGCTGAGGATGTTACCTGTCTGACAGGAACTCCAGCTTCTCCAGCACACACGCGCTCTAACTAATAATGGAACTTGGTCTGGGCTGGGGACCACTGGTCGTCCTGTTTTCTGTCTTTTTCCTTTAGATTAATTCTGTTTTCATTCTGTGGTTTTAGAAGGAGGTAAACGAGAGCGACGACCCATTGCGAGGTTAGCTCTGTAATTTCCTATCTTTTGTTCTTTTTTGGCCAGGGAGTCGAGCACCCTTTGTTTCATTTGTTTTATTATTTACCTTTAATTATCTGTGTGGCGTCCTACATGTTCCTGGTGTTCATTTTTTTCTGAGCTGTTTGGGTTTATTTTACAGCATGTCAAAGAGGCTGTAACAGAAACCCTGTCTGGTCTTTGCTTAGTCCCTCGAGAGTTTCTCTGTCTGAACACAGAATTCTCAAAACATGCGCTCGGTGAAGTCGCTTTACTTTCTCATCTGTGATTCCATTTCAATGTTTCAGTCAAAAAAACGTCTTTGACTCTTTGACAGGCTGTAAACTGTGCCGCAGGTCTGCTTTGTTCTAAACTCACCTTTAATAGAATCAAAGTTAATCTAAATCCCCGCTCGGCTTCTACTCTTTCTGACGACCTCTAACACAAACACAGCATCGTCAATAGACAAGAGAATGAAAGCATGAACAGACTCCAACTCAACCTTCCTGTGACTGTTTGTGTTTGTAATTACTTCTTAATTAAATCCACAGACGCACTTCAAACTGCTCCGCGGAGAATTTATATTCAGAGATGCTCTAAGGGAAAAGACAAGAGAGAGAGGATGAAGCATAGAAACTGAAGCTGTCTTATGACCCGTCTGATTGAAAACAGTTTCAGTGTAACCCTCAGTTAGTGGTTTAAAAGGTGAACTCTGTACTTGAGTCCACACACAAGCAGTCAGTGCTGAGCTCTTACCGTTCACAGTTGATGGATTGTTGAGGGCGGAGGTGATGGAGGCTCCTCCTCCTGGCCGACTCATGGTGTCTCTTTGCCCTGTGATTTGGACTGCAGGCACTAATGGAACCAGTGGCATCACCTCTTTCTCCTGCTCAGACAGACCGTCCTCTGGACTCTGGAGTCCACTGGTCGGAGCCCTGAAGGAAAAACCAGCAGTCCTGTGCTCCATGATAGCGTTGTCCATGTTACTCTTCTTCACACTGGGTTTTGGTTCGCTCTGGTTTATGGTGGATGCTTCTCCCTGTGTCTGGTTCTCTCTTGTTATTTCCTCAGACACTGAAGGTCTCATTTCTGTCTCCTCTGCCCCCTCCCCTCCCCTCCAGGACCTGAAGGGCTTCATCAGAGTGTGAACAAACTCGGCCAACACACTGTTGCTGGTCTGAGGCTGGGGAGTGGAAGAAGCTGCGGAGGATAATGTAGCGGTGTCTGATGATCCAACACGGCCTCCATCTTCATGAGCAGAACCTCCATGGCTCTCCAGGTCCAGAAGGCCAAAGGTGTTGTTGCTCTCTGTGCCGTCAGAATCCTCCTGGCTGGTCTGGCTGCTTCTGGGTCCATCCTGGTTTTCACCCAAACCCTCTGCTGGCTTTAAGTGGAGGACTACGTGCTCTTCAGAGATCTCAGTGGAGCTGTTCATTCCATCAGTGGAGTTGGCGCCTGTGCTGTCCAAATCGAGCAGACCAGTCCAGGTAGAGGTTTTGGAGAAAGGAGGTCTGTGCTGGGCTTCAGTGACTGAGGAGATGGACTCTGCTGCTGGGTTTGTCTGGTATGAAGTCTGTGATTCTGCAGCCTGGACCCCTGCAGGCTGGTGAGCTGCAACACAAAAACAAACACATTTATGGACAGGAAGAGGACTCAGTTCACCTGTTCAACCTGCAGCTGAACCCCACACAACTGGACCTCATGTTTCTCCTCTACTCTAATAACATGCATGTCAGACCAGGTCATGATATATTTATTGTATTATACAACACAAATGTTGTTGCATTAAACAGGTTTAACTTCTGCTGCTCAGCTGTCCTGCAAGCAGCATCAAAGCAATCAAAATGTTTTCCACAGTTTGTGCACGCCGCTGTCCATCAGCACCGTGCACACTATGGCGCTGATCCCTGCCTCTCTGGGTCTCTGCTCCTGTTTCCACAGCAAGCGCCACGGCCCATCTCTGAGCGGGCGAGTGACACCACTACGCTTTGCTCCGTTTCAAATACACTGCGAGATTAGATGCAAGCATGCGTCAACCTGGACAGAAACGCACAGTGTCCGGTGAATTTAAAAAAAACACACAAACAGACTCCTGATTGTATATTTACTCACTTAATCAACATGACGTCAAAACAGGCACTGAGTGGACAACAAATCATCCTCACAAAGACAAAGACACATGTTGTTTACACATTATATCTTTATTCACATGTTATCTTGTAGTTCTCCTGTGATCTTGTAGTTCTGTAATCTTGTAGTTCTCCTGTGATCTTGTAGTTATCTCTGATCTTGTAGTTTTTCTGTGATCTTGTAGTTCTCCTTTGATCTTGTAGTTCTCCTGTGATCTTGTAGTTCTCCTGTGATCTTGTGATCTTCTGTGATCTTGTAGTTCTCCTGTGATCTTGTAGTTCTCCTGTGACCTTGTAGTTCTCCTGTGATCTTGTAGTTCTGTAATCTTGTAGTTCTCCTGTGATCTTGTAGTTCTCCTGTGATCTTGTGATCTTCTGTGATCTTGTAGTTCTCCTGTGATCTTGTAGTTCTCCTGTGATCTTGTGATCTTCTGTGATCTTGTAGTTCTCCTGTGATCTTGTAGTTCTCCTGTGATCTTGTAGTTCTGTAATCTTGTAGTTCTCCTGTGATCTTGTAGTTCTCCTGTGATCTTGTAGTTCTCCTGTGATCTTGTGATCTTCTGTGATCTTGTAGTTCTCCTGTGATCTTGTAGTTCTTCTGTGATCTTGTAGTTATCTCTGATCTTGTAGTTTTTCTGTGATCTTCTAGTTCTCCTTTGATCTTGTAGTTCTCCTTTGATCTTGTAGTTCTCCTGTGATCTTGTGATCTTCTGTGATCTTGTAGTTCTCCTGTGATCTTCTAGTTCTCCTGTGACCTTGTAGTTCTTCTGTGATTTTGTAGTTCTTCTGTGATCTTGTAGTTCTCCTTGTGATCTTGTAGTTCTCTTGTGATCTTGTAGTTCTCTTGTGATCTTGTAGTTCTCTTTTGATGTTGTAGTTCTCCTTTGATCTTGTAGTTCTCCTCCTGTGATCTTGTAGTTCTCATGTGATCTTGTAGTTCTCCTCCTGTGATCTTGTAGTTCTGTGATCTTGTAGTTCTCCTGTGATCTTGTAGTTCTGTGATCTTGTAGTTCTCCTCATGTGATCTTGTAGTTCTCCTCATGTGATCTTGTAGTTCTCCTGTGATCTTGTATTTCTCTTGTGACCTTGTAGTTCTGTGATCTTGTAGTTCTCCTGTGATCTTGTAGTTCTTCTGTGATCTTGTAGTTCTTCTGTGATCTTGTGAACACGTGTATATTGCTGTTCACGGATGTGCTCTTCTGTGTTCACGAGTGAACAAAACCGTGGTGCAGAATTTGTGGAAATTGCGGGTAAGAGTTGTGCATAATCAAGCGCTTGAATAATACGACTAGTGAACGTCTTCTCACTGTTTCCCCAGGAGGCCCGTCTCAGCTCCAACTCTTGCTCTTACTAGTTTGACTGAAAGTTAGGTTGAGACAGCGTCACTGAAGCGTTTTACGCTTCAGTGATGCAGATGTTAACCTTCAATCTAACATGAGGATGAAGTAAACGTAATCCAGACTCAGTTAACACATGATAAAAGACAAGGCCAGAGAAAAAATCACGACAACCTCCACTTGTCCCTCTCTCTCCCTCTCTCTTGCTCTCTCTTTCTGTCTCTCTCTCTTCCTCTCTCTCTTTCTGTCTCTCTCTCTCTTGTTCTCTTCCCCCTCTCTCTCTCTCTCTCCCTCTCTCCCTTGTTCTCTCCCCCTCTTTCTCTCTCTCTCTCACTTTCTGTCTCTCTCCCTCTGTCTCCCTCTCTCTGTCTCCTCCTCCTCTCACTCTCTCTCTCTCCCTCTCTCTCCCTTTCCCCCCTCTCTCTCTTTTCACCTCACTGAACATACAAGCCCTCTAATTCCCCCTGAGAGACTCTAATGTCACACTTTATCTCTGTAACTACTTTATGTGTGACACCAACATATCGTGTTTATTAATAACCAGAACGGAAAGCAGGTCTCCAGCTCCCTCTGTTGTTGCCATGGTAACTAGCACAGTGATGGTGCATGTACTGAATCAGTACCTGTGTAGCAGTAGGCGTCAAACAGTGCCGTGGTGTCCGGGAAGCCGGTACGGTTGGGGTTGTTGTAGACAGTCCTCACCCCGGGCTCGTCCCCGCCGCAGTTCTTGCGTGGGACGTTGATGGGGTAGCGGACGCTGCCGTCAGCCAGCCAGCCGGGATCACACTGGTCCAGGCCAGCCTGCCAGGCCAGGTAGAGCTGCCCCACTGTGGACAGCTGGGCTCCCAGCGAATGGCAGTGGGTGGAGGCTGTGGCCAGACTCAACTTCTCCTGAACTGCAGAGTGGAAGACTTCACCTGGAAGGAGACAGAGGAAAAGGAGAAGAAGAAGAAGAAGAGGAAGAAGAAGAAGAGACGGAGAAGATGAAGAAGAAGAAGAAGAGAGACAGAGAAGAAGAAGAGAGGTGGAGAGCTCAGTTTAGTTATTTACAGAGTACAGAGAGGAACCTGAAGGTATCTTAGCCCTCAGTCTTCGATCTTGTTTGATGTCAGTTGGCTTATGATTATGAGAGAGTTTGACCGACTATCCAAGACGAAGGGCTGTCGTTTTATTTCTGTTTGTGTTAGAAATTATGATTTAAACATATTTAATATGTCGGCTGTGAAGGATATGGTTATGAAATAAACTTGAAGAAATGAGCTGGTGTCATAAGATGAGGGAACAGTGGAGCTTGTGTCTTTTCTTTCACCTCATATAAATAAGATCGAGCCCTCTCCTTTTTCCCTCCGAGCCCTCAACTCTGTCAAAGCAGAACCATGAGAGACTTCAAGTGGATTCACGCACTATGCAATCAATGTTTAGCATATAAATAAAAGAAACCAGTGACCTGACTGTAAGTGAAAGTCTCTGAATGAATGTTGGAGAAAGACGAAAAGATGGACAGAGAAGGATGGAGGCGGAGGACGGTTGGGTGAGCGTGGATCAAATACGATGCTGATGCAAAAAGAGCAGCTGAGTAACACAAAGACAACCATTTCATCAGGAAGTGCTGTGTGTGTGTGTGTGTGTGTGTGTGTGTGTGTGTGTGTGTGTGTGTGTGTGTGTGTGTGTGTGTGTGTGTGTGTGTGTGAGGCGAGTTACAGACTTCTATTATTCCAGTACCACCAGAGCTAACAGAATATGTGTGCTGGGATGATGTCAGATAAATAAAATAATGACCACAAGCACTCCCAATTATTTAAGACCTCCTGATTTCCAAAAGAGGGCTCTAGGCAGACTGAACCGACTCAGCCTCAGCCTCTCTCCCACCATCACTGCTTCACTTTTCACCCCGTTCACTTTGGCAGAAGATATCGACCCAAACAGATTCACAGTCTCTTTTAAAATATCGACATCATCAATTTAAAAAGGACAGCAGAGAGACCTGACCTCAGTCTGTGAAGCAGGGGTTCAATGGCTAAGGAATATAACATTCCAGATAAAGAACAGCCCTGCCTCACCCCCCCCTCTGTACACTAAAAGGAGCACTCAGGCCTCCGTTGATCTTCAGGACACTTGCAATGTCACGGTACAAAACCTGGATCTTAGCTTAGAACCATGGGTTGAACTCAAAGGCGGTTAGAGTCCGCCATAGATACTGGTGTTCAACCCGACCAAAATCCTTTTCCTGGTCTAGTGAAATCAGACCAGTGTCTATAGCCAATGAACCAGAGACTTGTTTAACAAGTCTCTGGTTCATTGGCTATAGACATGCTGAATCAGAGTGATGTCATCACCTGAGCTTACTGGGGTGCAGTAGGTCTGATCGGTGTGGATGATGGACCCCATCACCTGCTTTAGTCTGACCATGAAGAGAAAATAAAACCGGAGTATTCTTCCGTCCAGTCTGAAACTTTTCTCCTGTGTATTTTGTTTAGAGGAGACACCACACTCACAGCCAATCACTGAGAAGCTTTGACCCGTACTCATATAGCCACAAAAACACAGTTTCAGCCCGCGTCCGCAGACAGTGCCCGTTTTCAATACAAACAGTCGAGTTCACTGTCCTGAGCGCTAAAACGCCGTCGGCATCAGCTGTTTTTTTTATCTCAGTTGAAAGAAGTCCAACTTTAAGAACAGCGCCAAGCTCATCAATGTCACTTCTCCCTCATCGCCCAATCAAAATCAAGAAGGGGCGGGACTTCTGATATCAGCTTTGTCAACAACAATGGCGCTCGTCTGCCTGGTCTTTTTGGAGGGAACAGGTTCCAGGTGTCGAGTGGCTGCTGATGTCAGGACACGACTCTTTTACATCTAATGGACATTACAGAGGGAAGCAGGAAGTTAACTTTAGTAACCTAGCAACAATGAACGCTGGTGAGAAGCACTCTGAAACGGAGGTCGTGAGCACTGCGTCTGTGGAGAACCGACATGTCTGGAAGACTTTTTGTCCTCTTGTAGGTTTTCTTTCCTTTCTGGCACAGTTGATCAAGAAGTAAAGTTTAAGGACGACACTTGCTGCAGGTGGGACTCGACATCGTGTATCTCTCGCTCCATCACGACCACATGTTGCCTCCTCTTCCTCCTTTACTGCCTGACAAAGGGTTAAATCCTGCTCAAGGTCAACCCACATTGTCAGACCTAAAATGTATGATCCTAAGGTAAATACCTTGAAGCTGCTTGGCAAAGCAGTAGACATCGAACAGCTCCTCAGGGGCCCTGTTGCCATAGTTACGGACACCAGGTGAGTCCTCTCGGTCCCCATAGCAACCGGGACGAGGCGATTGGATGGGATACCTGCAGAAAATCAGAACACAGGGACAGAGAGGGAGAAGAGAGAGAAGAGTTATTAATCTTGGACATAAAAAAAGAAGCTGCAGACAAATGTTTTTACAGACTACAAAATAAATAAAAACTTAATGAGACTTCAGTCTGTACGGAGTGAATTTAAGAAAAAACACACAGGAGATTACAGAATCATACAACAAATAATCATAATTTTACAGTCATCCTGATATCAACCTTGGCAATAAACGCATTTTAAAATGCGTGATGTCACTAATGAAGAAGGTGATGATGAAGACGATTATGATATTTGGGATGGTGAAGGATTATTAAACAGTCAATAACAGAATGTAAAAGGTGCTGTGTGATTGTGAGTTGACCGGTTCTATTGTGTAACTAAACTCGGGGAGGACACATGCAGTGCGAGTAAATGGTAAATGGACTTGAGTTTATATAGCGCTTTTCCAGTCTTCCAACTACCCAAATTCATCCCATTCATACACCACCACTGAAGCAGCGGGAGCAATTCATGGTTAAGTGTCTTGCCCAAGGACACATCGGACATTTGGCCAGCTGGGGATTGAACCCTTGACCTTCTGGTTGAGAAGTGATGACTCTACCAACTGAGCCACTGCTGCCCTGAGCCCAAGCCCGAGTATATCGTCTATGTTCTGTACGAGTCCAGGGCCGGTTTGTGTTCAGAAACTCTGTTCAAGGTGTTTCTGTGTAGATGATGAAAACAGAGTTCTGTTCTTGTAACGTCAAGCTGTGCGCCGGTTTCTCCTCCGTGTGAGGTCATCGTGCGACGCTGTCTCTTTAGTTTTCATGAGATTAGAGCGATGGCAGACGTAACCAAACTAGCGCTGGTGCTAACTGGACTTTTTACACGCTCACACATACACACACAGTTACTCTCCCACTATGTGGACGACGGAGGTCACTGATGCTTTATATGACACTATGACCACACAAACCCCGCCTACAACGTCTGCGGTTATAGACTACAACCAAGCAGACTTCTGGTTGTAGGGAAAACTTGAAATGAAATGATCATTGCAGAGGAATGGGGAGAAAATGTAACTGTGTGTTTTTGAGTTTTTGTGTGGATGAACGCGTTTTTGAGAACTGAGCGTTTTGACAAGATTACGTTTTAAACGGAGGTTAAAAATCCCCACCAACGTGTGAACCTGACACACGAGAACGCTGATGACCCCAAACAGGGGCTTATAAAGGATGAGAAACAATCATGACGACACACACACATCAGACACGTTTTCATCCGAGCAGAACGAGAGACGAGAGTCCTGGACGTCTTCGGTCTCCATGTCTGATGAAGCCATGGCTGATGTCTGAATTTATTCAGAGGACTAATTAGACGCTTTCCTCCAGGCTGATGTGCACACAGAGCCTTCTGGATCTCAACCAATTAGAGGATTCCCGAGTGTGAAAACAACAGAAGTGTAGAACGGAGGGAGAGAAAGTCAAAACGGAGGGAAGGCGTGCTTACTGGAAGGTTGTGAGAAACGGTCGGGAAACAGCCGATCGTATAATGAAACGACCGGGATTAAATGTTTCTGATAAAGGAAAGATGAAGATGTTTGAAGATGTTTCATGGAAGATGTCGTGTTAATTCACAGGCAGCAGCCTGACAGACGGCACTGAGGGCAGCAGGAGTCACACACAAACAACAAAGTAAGGTCCAATTATTTTTCAAGGTTTTGTGTTTATAAAAAAAATTAGCAAAGGGCATTTTTTAAACAATTCTTGGCGAGGTGTCAGATTAAATTATAGAAGAATAAATTATCAGAAAACTGTCCGATAAAGATTTAAAATAAAAACCTGCTCCAACAAACCCGACGACTCTGATGACGAGCTGCAGCGTGAGAGCCAATCAGAGGCTCTGGATACAGAAATGATCTTCCCTGATCTCAGCTTTCTAAAATGTATCAATGAGTCAAATTAAAGATCATATGATCGTGAGTCATATGATCTATAATTTGTGCTCTTTTCTTTTCTTGTTTGTGCGTCTGTCTGTCTTTGGTGCCTGTCGCTGATTGGACGGAAGCTGGTGCAACACGCCTGCACGTTATTGGAGGTTAGCTATTGATGCTAGTTTTAAAAGGGGAAGAGAGAGAAGGTTTAAAATCCTCACCGCACAGTGTGGTCAGACAGCCAGCCAGCATCACAGTTGTCGTATCCGTCGGCAAAGGCCGCCTGCAGCTGGCTTGGAGTCGCGATGACCGCCGAGTTCTCCACACACACCCGCTTGGCGTCGGTGAAGGACAGGGTGTAGCGGTCATGAGGCGCCCGGTAGTGAAACACAACACCTGGAACAAAGAGACACAGCAGCTCTTCACTTGATTTTATTTGGGAGACTGACACAAGCCACTTTTCATTTGGCCGATTCAAGACGAGAGCTTTGTTTGGGCTGAAACTGAAATCTAGAAATGGGGCGGCTAGAATCAGCACAGACACACTTAACATACAGGGCTAACAGAGATGTTCTCCGTAGAAGCAGATAGGGTCTCCTCGGGATGGGAACTCCAGTCCTAATCCACATGAGGGTTGTGAACCCAATACATCCTTCCTTTATTTTTATCCTCTACTTCTTCACACGTCTCCAGGGAGGACAATAAGCAGTCACAACTTCTTGTGGCCCATATGCTAAACGGCTGCTTGATGACCTCATTTCCACAGAGTCAGAGAAGCACAGCACACCTCAACATGTGATATGTGACGCGTCCGGGAGGGGGGGGGGGGCACTTCGTCCCCCCATTACGCCTATTGTTGTAGTGATCGAGATCGGTCTTGGTCTCGAGCCCACTTTTGAAATGTCTCAGCCTCGCCTCGGAATCAAAAGCATTTTAACTTGGTCCTGTCTCGGATTGGACGGACCAGATTTCAAAATCAAGCGATTAGTAGCAGAGAGAACTCCCATGATTCCCCGCCAGCCTCGACGTCATCTTGTGTTATTGTTTTGATCGAGAGCCCCCTGGTGGTGGAAAAGACATTCTTTTTATTAATATTATCATTTACTTTTTAGATTCTTACCTCTTGAGATATGAATGTCTCTGACTGACACTGTGTGATCTATTTTGATTGGTCGATAGCCTCATGACTGCGTCTTCATCATTTGGGTTAAGTTACGTCACCCATGTGTTTGATTTTTCTTAAAGTCTTCAACAAAAAGGAGACGATACAGAGTAGCGCTGCCCTGCACGCGACCCAGCGGCAGCACTTAAACCGCTAGAACAGGTTTACCTCTTCAAAGGATGCAAAGGTAGAGAGGTCATTTCTTAAGACAAAACTTTATATCAAAACGGACAGCGTCATGGTGGCTGGACTTTTAGAAAACCAGAGTGAAGCAGGTGGAGAGGAACAGATGGAACCTGCAGTCGGTCGAGGGCTCTTTGTTTCGCACGATGGGGTCTGGCTTTTCATGGTCACAGGGAACACGCTGGACTCGGAGCCCCTGACTCAACAGAGACCAAGCCGTGATTGTTTTTCTCACCTTTGAAACACAACTACACTAAACTACAGCTGACTGAGCAGGCACACTTGGTGAGTTAAAATCCATTCATCGCCATGATTATTTTAAGTTTTATCTAAAGATTAAATCAGTCAAATTATCCATTGTGTAGACCCGTGTTTCCCAACCTTTTCTCCTTGGAGTCCCCCCCCCACCCCTACCTGTATCTAAGAAACACTGGGACCCCCAAGGACCCTGTCAGGAAGGAATGTTGTTAGAGGTCAAACGGGGACGTAAGGTCACCCTGTGTTAGCAGAACCAGAGAGGACTTGTGATAATAAAAGACTTGTGTGTGATTCCCTGTGCTCGTTAAAATACTAGGTCATAATTTAAATTAAGGAGCGACCTGGAAAAGAATCTGATGAGAGCCTCTCAGCATCCTGCAGGTAGTCTTCTACCTTCACACAATTGTCCTGGATACTGCATGTCATGGTTTGCAGCACTCTCTACTGGGGTCCCATGTGTCAGCTTCATTAAGGGTCCAGGACCTGAGCTGCACCTGAGTGACCCCGCCCCTTTTATTGCATTATGTGGTTTTTACTTCCCTCACTATTCTGCACAGCATTATGGGGTAAGAAAACAAACCAGGTGTAATGGAGGTATTAACCTCTCATGGAACCACAAGCAAAGGTCACAAAGATGAAAGCTTCTTTATGCAGAACAAACTCTACGCTTCATTTACCTGTGACCTCCAGGGGAACCGTGTCCTGCTCATCGTTCATGCCCACCACGACCTCACAGCGGTACAGACCAGAGTCGCTGGAGCGAAGCCCTGACAGAGCTAGACTGGCGTTGTAGCGGTTGGCGTTGTAACCAGGCAGAGTCACTCGACCCTGGAAGGCCTTCTTCACCTACGGGAGGAAACGAGGAGGGATAAAAAGTCAGAGAGGGAAACAAGCTTTAACACCAATGAACCAATCACATGTCAGACTATATCATACCTTGACCACGTTGTCTTTGGCCACCAGGACCGACTGCTCCTTCTGCAGACCGTCAGAGCCCCTCTGACCCCAGACCTTGGTCCACTTGACCCTGGGAGGCTCGTGGGATGAACTGGCGCTGGGGCGGAGGGTGAAGAGGCAGGGGAGGAGAACAGTTCTGGAGAGCTCCTCACTGATGGTCTGATGGGTCACCTTCTGCATGTTCACCACCGAGTCTGCGTTGGTTACACCTGATGCGAGGAGAGAGAGAGGGGCGATCAAATGAATGCCACAGGACTTTATTTTCTCTCCACGTATCAAAGACATGAGATGAAGAAAAGCTGCTATCCCTCCAGGATTGGATCCTCCTGGTCGAGAAGTCATTGTGTCTCTGTGGTTATTGATCCAACAAACCATTACTCTGCTCACTGAACTAAAGGAGGCAGGGCCAGACTGTGGAGGGAAGACATCAAGAGTCCTTTAATAATCCATACATCAAAGCTGGAAATGCTTTATGGGATCGATATCAAGCACCTCTTAGCAGCTATAAGATATAAATATGACTTTGATCAGGAACAGCTGATGACGGAGAGAAAGGGGACATTTAGAGCGTGATGCATTCAAGGGCACTCAGGTATCTTTGGAATCATATGATCATGAGTCACCGTGCTGAGCTCTGTATGTTTCTGTTAATCCAGTGAGCACAGTGTGTGAATGATGTTTATCTGTTAATACTCATACTTCACTTTACTCTTTACCATCCTGCTCAGTAGTCAACATCACAGACTGTAAATATGACTGGACGAAGCCTGAGTGACGGCTGTCCCTGCAGGGGGCGCTGGAGTCCCATCGATGGCGGTCTCCATGCTGGAAATGCTGTCTCAGTAACTTTCAGTCAACCTAACGACAGGCTGAGAGCTGGAGTTGAGGCGGGTTTTAAACCTCCTGACAAACCGTTACACCGCGCCCACCTGTCAATCAGGTCAGCTACACGCCTTATTGTGAATAACTCTTATCCTTCATCAAATCAAAACTGATGAGTCATCAAAACATTCACCCCCTGTACAGTGTGTCCATCCAGACATGAGCTAATCAGACATATTTGGGTTTTTTTAACCAGGCTGTAAATATGTTAATCTCTGCTGTAAAAACAAGCTTTTTAGAATGGGTGTGTATGTGACTTCCTGTGCTTCTGCAGCCAGCCTCTAGTGGACACTCCAGGAACTGCAGGATTTTAAAACTTCAGTGCATCACTTTTCAACAGTAGAGGTTGCTGCTTGTGCCTCCTTCTTCTCTCATGTGTGGTTTGATGAATGTTAAAAGTTCTTCATATTCCAGATGTGGACCCTCACATCTGGATTCAAACAGCAGAAATGTGGAACAATGTTTTCCCAGAGGTCACAGACACACCGCTGAGCGAGCTGCTCAACCAACCTAACGGTTATTTTCTCACCATCTTATGTCAAACTCTTTCCGTCCTCTTCCTCCCCTGCAGAACAACCAGCTGCCATCCTTCAGAAAATGCCCAAAATGTAGATAGTAGCCGAGTCTACAGATGGCCAATCCAGTTCAGCTGTCGGCTGTTTTTTTGTCGCTGCACTCTCAGTTGAGAACACTTCAATTTTTAGAACAGTGCCGGGTACGTTGATGTCACTTCTCCCTCACTAATGAATAAAAATCAAGAAGGGGCGAGGCTTGTAAAATCAGCTTTGTTAACAACAATGGTGGGGGAGACGCTCGTCTGTGTTGTCTTTTTGAGTTTCCAGGAGACGAGCTGCTGATGTCAGGACATGACTCCATTACATCACCTTCATGTTTTCTTCTTCATATTTCTTTGTATTAAAGCAAATATTAAACACACAGAGCTAAAACACACCTAACGGACAGAGGGAAGCAGGAGGTAACTTTAGTAACTAAAGCTCCTTTCTGGATGGTAAATGTGCACTAGCGAGCACACACACACACACACACACACACACACACACACACACACACACACACACACACACACACACACTCTGAGTAGCTGTCATTGGTCAGTACTGAAGCTGATGTGATGTCAGCAGCTTAGACAAACACTACTTATCTAACTGCAGCACAAACTGAGTCTCTGCATGGCACCATCAAAAAGGATTGGTGCTCTGAAAGAGAGGAGAGGAGAGGAGAGGAGAGGAGAGGAGAGGAGAGGAGAGGAGAGGAGAGGAGGTGTGAAGTAAACAAGTGAAGCACAAGTGACAAAAACAGTGTTTCAGATCAGATTTTTTATTCATGAGGAAATTCATGTTTAATTAAATAAAATGTTCACCGTTAAGGAAATAAACGTGCTCCCCTTCTGGGAGGAGTCTTTAGATTTTTGCGGACTCTATTGTCTGTAATTACAAACAGAAAAATAAATCTCTGCACATCTGAATGTGTGAAAGTTAAAGACAGTGAGAAAGGCTCCCTCACACCGCCTCGCTTCAAGTTGACGTGGTTATTTGATCTCACATTTGGATCTAACCTTCATCAAGTATGATGGCAGAATTAAAACATTTAAGACACTATTCACTCACCCAATGGCTGCCCTCAGGTGTCACGGGCACTCGCTGCATGCTGCACGCTGCACGCTGCTGCCCTTGCTAACACTCGTTCAGCCACTTTTTACATGATTTCTTGTTTATCTTGCATGAAGGATGCTCAATCACAGTCATGGGTTCCCAACATAGACATTACAACCGCCTCCATTATCCAGAAACTCAGGAGTGTTTAATGAATGAATCTGAGAAAAGCCACTCAACAAGTTAACGTCATTTGATTCTCCACTGTTAAAGAGAATTCAGTCTGACGCCATCTTACAGCATTTGGCCGCTATTTGACAGCTACAAGAAATGTTGAGGTGGAGCGTTTTCTTTCAAAGTCTTCAGTTCATGAGTTGGTGTTATGAATCCATCAAGCCACCTTAAATGTTGAAACGATAACTGACCTGATGTTTGGTATCGTCTCTTTTGAACGCCATACGCTTTAGGGATGGTCAAATCTGAAAGTGCTTAAAAAAGTGAAAAAGAATGCAAATATTTGATTTCCTTGAGAAAAAAAGCCTTGGAGCGCTCTGGCAGCACTGCACGTATGATGAAGATGTATGTGCAGGAGGTAACAGTTCTCAGGCTGGAGAAGATGTGAGTGCATGTCAGCGGGGGATGGGTAGGGGGTAAATCATCAACCCGACACAGTGTGAGTGCACTCTTAGTTCCTCCTCCAGTGTACTCCTCTACCTTCCACTTCCTTTCACAACGCTGAAAAAAACAACAGAAAAAAACTAGAACAAAAAAAATAACAGAGGGGGCGCTGGTGGTGCAGTGGTGCAGTGGTTAGTGCGCGCGCCCCATGTATGGAGGCTGTAGTCCTCCAAGTGGGCGGCCCGGGTTGGGGCCACTCTCTCTCTCTCTCTCTCTGATTTCCGACTCTATCCACTGTCCTATCTCTACACTAAAGGCACAAAAAGCCCAAATATAAATCTCTGAAAAAAAAAAAAAGAGTGTGGAAACAATTCAGACTTTTCTGTCCTCCAAAAGAAACCTCTACACTCTCTTTTCCAGCGTTGTGTCTCTTGACTTGCTGTCACTCTGAGATGCTCTCCACAGTTCAAACCTAGCGGCTACGTAAACAAACATTCACACACACGTAGAGAAGGGATGAGGAGCTGTCTTCATCTTTCACCATTCCTCTGACGGAGAATTTGAGCCCTGAGTCACCACACGGCCAAAGTGCCTGGGTTGTTCATTTTTAATTCGACTTTCACAGAAGGCAGCGACAATATAATACAGAGAGGAGCAGACGGTCGGGGAGAGCGCTGAGGAGGCGTGCAGTCTGTCCTGCATACGCACAAACAGATGCAGACACACAGCAAGGGAGTACAGGGGGCAGAGAGGGACTCAGCGAGGTGAATGTCTGTGTTACAAACTGTTTTCTGCAGAGTTCAGTGGAACAGAAGCTGTCGAGCAACTAGAGCAAGATACATACAGATACACAAATACTAAATGTGGAGGTGACTAAAAGACGTAAACACACTGAACTCATTCCTGCAAAACTGATCATAACAAACAGTCAGTAAAAATAAATGTGACAATGAATCCTCAAGTTTTCTGTGTGACTTCCAAGAGGATTAAGAACCAGATTTTCAAATTCACAGTGCATTTTAAACAGCTCTGCAAATATGAAAAAAATAAATCTTGTATTCCTCAAAATATCAAAATCTCTTCCACATCATATTCATCGTTGGGAGCTTTAGATATCACAGATTTCTTTTTCCTTCTTCAGCGTATATTTAGAGGTGATGTTTGGGGTACATATAAGCAGGTGAAAGGAGAGAGGAATAAAATATATATATATATATATATATATATACATTAAGCAGCGGGAGCCAGAGTCTGGCTGCAGAAGTACAGGAAGTCACATACACACCCATTCTAAAAAGTCTGTTTTTACAGCAGAGATTAACATGTTTACAGCCTGGTTCAAATAACCAAATAGGTGTGATTAGCTCATGTCTTGATGGACACACTGTATGGGGGGGGGGGGTGAATGTTTTGATGACCTCATCAGTTTTGATTTGATGAAGGATAAGAGTTATTCACAATAAGGCGTGTAGCTGACCTGATTGACAGGTGGGTGTGGTGTAACAGTTTGTCAGGAGGTTTAAAACCCGCCTCAGCTCCAGCTCTCAGCCTGTCATTAGGTTGACTGAAAGTTAGACTGAGACAGCATTTCCAGCATGGAGACCGCCATCGATGGGACTCCAGCGCCCCCTGAAGGAACAGATGGGTGACTCAGGCTTCAAACATTCATATTAACAGTCTGTGTTTTTTGCATGTCGTTCCCCACTCTCTCGCTCTCTGCAGCCATCCAGTGTGAATAAAGTGTGAGCAGAAACATATTTGTGCAGCTTACTTTTACATCATCACCTCTTTCAAACAGGCTTCAATAATCAAATTTCCAGATAAAGAATGTCATTAAAGCAGCAGCATGTTCTGGGCTGAGAGTCTCAAATCAATATGTCTGTCTTACAAAGATGTTCTTGATGCTACTGTGACCACTAAAGAGGAAACATACTTCATAAGAAGAATCCCAAGAACTGAGTTCATCATCAATGTTTCCTGACGTTTGTTTCTCGCTGGAGGACAGAAGGGGATGATTCATGCTTCAGCTCGTCTCTGAGCATGAAGGACATGCCTGATTACCTTCATCACACATCACTCCGCCTATCATTCAGCCCCTGTGCTCCCCTACAGGCTCTACCACCAGGCTGTCACATATATGACCTGTGGATTGAAGGTAGAAAACAGCTGGATCCAAACTCACAGTGTTGACCTAAAGAGGAGACCCAGAGTCTGAGGATCTCTGATACACCGTTCAGAAGCTCGACTTTGATTTTCACTGACAGTAAACTATTTACAAAAGAATGAATCATGTGGCAGATCTGCTGCACACAGGCATGAAGATATATTCACAGGCTTAGCTGCAGAGGCGGCTATGATTGGCTGCTTGCCTTGTCAGCTGCTGGTAGCTGCCTTTGCATTTCATGTGGTCAGCAGAGGCGCTGCTTGTCAACAGGCAAGACAGGCAACTGCTTGGGGCCCCAGACCATGTTCAAAGATTGCAATGACTGTAGGAAACCTCCCTAACGGGGGCCCCATCTGATAGCACTCACTCTCGTTGCCCTGCTAAGCATCGCAGCATTACTGCTGTGAAAACCAAAGTTTGTCAAAGAAAGTCAACAAAGAAGAATGAAGAGGAGTTATCCATCTTTAAGAGAGAGGGCCCCGCTGTACTCCAGAATCGCCACTGGTGGTAAGTATTGACTTTGGATGTAGGGAGACGTTTTCAGTGGGTTGTGCATGTTTGCCTGGGGAATAATAGTGTCAAAAGGTCTTTGCAGCTCCTGTTAGATGTGGGTTTTGTTCCATGTCTTTGTTCGGTCAGATGCTTTAAAGCCTCTGAGGTCCAAACTGAACAACTTAACGACTGATTTGTTGAAAAATATCAGAAGTTTTGGGGGAGATTTTTCATGAGGGGTTGGTGGGCGCTGAGGCTGGTTAAGAATCATTGATCTACATGTTGTCTCTTTGTTGTAGAGATAGAAAGGGTTACTAAGTGAGTTTAATAACACCTCTGGTGACCGCTGCAGGAAGTCAGTGACCCGGTTCTGACCCCCCAAACCCCCCCCCCCCCCCCCCCCCCCGGGTCCAAAAAAAGTCTGTCTCCGCCCCTGCTTAGATGTAACCTGTTTAAAGCATTAGATGGGTCAAAGTCTGGTCTGTGAACATACAGTTCTCCGTCTGCAATTTAACTAGGACTCACCACAGACCGCAGCTTGGAGCAGAAGGAGGGCCAGCAGGAGCTGCAGTCCACACAACGGGCAGAACATCCGTCATCCTGCTGCACCTACAGAGACACACATGAAGAGAGAGTGAGGGCGAGTGTGAGCACACAATGGAAGCTGAAATCAACACGTTAACCACGAGAGCCTCGTCTGATATATATCGCATGTTTTGCTGCACTCACTGAGTCGAGCTTTAACTATGATCAGTAAACACACACTGGTGTATTAGTTAGACGCCACAGAGATGTCCATATTGAAAGTACTCTGGGCTCTATCTGCTGGTTTCTGTCCAGGGTCACAGCATGGTTAAACCGACCTTAGCATGAGTGCCGACAAACAGCAGACAGCCTTCAGCAGACTGGCAGCTCGACACAGACGCTCAGCTTACACACACGCTGTCACAAACAGCTCGTGTCTTTGGACTGAAATCCACACTAACATGGAACAAACAGAACACAAGCTGAACACTGATCCACTGAGGTTGAAGTTACCCAGGTGAGAATAAGAATCTAATCTTTAGTAAAGTACTGTCGTCCTCATGTAATATAAAAAATATGTTCCTGTTCTAATCCAGCATTCCTGTTCAATTCTAATTCATCTGTCAGATATTTTACACTAAATCATCACCTGAGTAAAACTAGAATAACTACTTTCCTGTAAAACATTTAAAATGTCTGATGACTCATCGAGCACTCAGAGGCAGGTACTCATTTTTTGACCAATTAAAAAGCTTTGTGGACGCTAACGAGCCGATCAAATTCAACCTCACGTTATGTCCTGCCTTCTATCTTGTGATTGGTTTTATCCTGTTTTGGTTGGAAATACTTCAAGACAAGGCAGTTACTGCCAATTTAACATCGGGTGTGTGCGATGCGTTACGTCAGAGCCACTCCGTTGGACATCGCATGCCCTGCTCCACTGGGTCCTTTTCTAGAGAGTGAACGCAGCCAAGATCTGCTGTACACACATTGCAGCAAAACTACAAGATCACATGAGAACTACAAGATCACGGGAGAACTACAAGATCACATGAGAACTACAAGATCACATGAGAACTACAAGATCTCAGGAGAACTACAAGATCACGAGAACTACAAGATCACAGGAGAACTACAAGATCACGAGAACTACAAGATCACAGGAGAACTACAAGATCACATGAGAACTACAAGATCTCAGGAGAACTACAAGATCACGAGAACTACAAGATCACAGGAGAACTACAAGATCTCAGGAGAACTACAAGATCACAGGACAACTACAAGATCACGTGTAAATAAAGAGAACAACACTCAAACAACATGTGTCTTTGTCTCTCTGAGGATGATTTGTTGTTCATCCTGTTTTAACGTCATGTTGATAAAGAAAATACGATCAGGAGTCTGTATATTGTGTTTTATTTTGAAATTCACTGGACGCTCTGTGCATTTCCTTGGCTGACTTTCTGTCCAGATTGATCTATTCTGCTCAGCTTGACGCATGCTTGCGGCGTGCTCCATTGAAAATAGACTCGGATAGTATTTGAAATGGAGCAGAGTGTAGTGGTGCTGGTGGCGCTACTAACCGCGGTGCTCGTTGTGGGAACAGGAGCGTTGACCAGAGAATGGCGCCATAGCGCTTGATGCTGATGGACTGCAGCGCACACCTACTATGTAGAAATTGGGAGTATGTTACTGTTGGAGTTTTGTTTCGTGGGAACTTCAAGAGGAACTGTGTTTAATAAATGTCGACTGTGCACCTTTATCTTCATAAATTGAACAGTGTGTCGATGTGTGGCATCGGATTAACAGAAAAAACTACATTATGTTTATGTGAAGAAAAACAAGGAATTGTTTGGGCGAGAACACAAAAGGCAATGCAAAAACAGAAAGAGCCATACAAGGAACATCTATCTATTAGTTAATATGTGAGAGTCAGAAAAGCCAGGGGACAGAGAGCAAATGAGGCAGGTCTGCCCCTGCCGTGGGGCCACAGAAACCCTGAGTGTAAATAATGAATACGGTGTTTCTGGAGACGTGGAGGGCAGAGCAGGGCCTGAGGGCAGGAGAGGAGGAGAGGAGGAGGGGGTTTAGGCTGAGAGCCGATGCTGGGCACAGATAGCTGGTGTCAGTTACATCAGTGCCGGTCACTCTGTCTCCGTTTCAGAGGTGCAGCCAAGGACAGAAATATAAAATACCTCTTCTGGGCCGCAGCTGAATGGAAGCTGATCGTGATGAGTCGGAGTCTGGAGGAGCTCTGGAACAGACAGCAGACGGACTCATGTATGCTTGAATGAACAGGGGGAGGGAAGTGGTCAGAAAACTTCACTGCTAGATGCCACTACACTATTATGGGATGTGTTGTAGTTATTGTTTTTAGTAGATTTGTGGTCCGAGCAGTATTGACCAATCATGCGTCAGCAGGATTTAGTATGCAAAGTAGAACAGTTCACAGGGAGAGCAAGAGCAGCCACATCGCGGAGTGCTGTAATGACTTCACTGCTCGTATCGGGGGGAAACTGATAACAGTACATGTTTCATTATGAACACATATTTGCACGTACTGTAAGTGCAATCTGTTGTAGATCACAGAGTACAACTTGAGCAACAAATCTGCACAACGCTCTGTCCACAGCATTTGTTTTTCATGACTCGCTGGAACGTATCAGGATTAATTGATCTGACCTCCATGTAAGAAACACTTTATTTGGCAAACTTTAAAGGAAGAATGTGCGACATGTTCCACATCAATATATCATAAATCCAGTCTATCCTGTGTAAATGTGTCTGTGAGTCATGACTGTCTACAATAAGTGAGAAGCTTGAGTCCCGCTGGCTGTGTTGTTGTTAGAGCTGTGTTTACATGGACGGGACGGCCGGCTCCTCCCCTTGTGTATAAAAGCTGCGTTAGTCAAGAACTAGAGAGAAGAACATACTCACTGATTATTTAGATGTTAGTAAGAGTTTTTAGATCACGCTCATTCTGTGTCAGTTTACATGCAATTTGAAGCTACGAGCTAACTAAAGAGCGCTAACATTAGCATGCTAACACAACAATACAGACCACGGGTGACTGTAGCTCCATCAAAGGACAATTTTGTCCGCTGCTTGACTCCTACGTGTGAACTTTAGTGGAGGGGGGTTGGAGGTGTGTCTCTGGAGGAGAGAGGAGGCTCCAGTATGGAGGAGGCGTGGCCAAACAGCAGTTTGTTTTGGTTTCATGCTGGTGCTCAAGGGCGCCATCTACTGGATCAAAAAGTCACACATTCTTCCTTTAGGAGCTGTTAATTGTAGGCTGAGTAAATCACAATATTTTTTTGTGCTCACGCCGTTGAAAGAAGCCAAAGTGAAGATTCTGTGTAATTGACTTTTTAAAGGTACGGAATGTGATTTCCACCACCAGGGGGCTTGTTTATTTGACTGGCATGTCCTCCCCACTCACATAGTTTGGTAACTTCTTCACAGCCTCTCTCTCTTTCTCTCTCTGCATTTCATCAATAGCAGTCAGAGTGCTATTACACCTCTTTGTTTCTGCACTCATCATCTTGACGCCACTCTGTCTCTGTTTTTCACGTCGTTCCCGGCCTCCTGTAAAGTGACGATATGTTTACAGTAATAACTTCTTCTTCTTCTTAACGTATTTGCCCTTTGTCTCTTTAGCTTCTCTCAGGAACACTTGAGTGTCGTTTTTCTCATTTCGATTGCAAGCTTCACGCTCCACTGTGTTTGAAAAAGGCTTATGGAGGTTCAAGAGGCGGTAAATGGAGCTTGTTTATTTCTTTTCTCATCTTCTGACGACTCAAAGCTCTTTAACACCACAGGTCACACCTACACATTCACACACTGCTGGTAGAGGCTGCTGTGTAAAGAGTCCATCAGTATTAACTCATCCATTCATACACATTCACACACTGATGGTAGAGGCCGCTGTGTAAAGAGTCCATCAGTATTAACTCATCCATTCATACACATTCACACACTGATGGTAGAGGCTGCTGTGTAAAGAGTCCATCAGTATTAACTCATCCATTCATACACATTCACACACTGATGGTAGAGGCTGCTGTGTAAAGAGTCCATCAGTATTAACTAATCCATACATTCACACACTGATGGTAGAGGCTGCTGTGTAAAGAGTCCATCAGTATTAACTCATCCATTCATACACATTCACACACCGATGGTAGAGGCTGCTGTGTAAAGAGTCCATCAGTATTAACTCATCCATTCATACACATTCACACACCGATGGTAGAGGCTGCTGAGTAAAGAGTCCATCAGTATTAACTCATCCATTCATACACATTCACACTCTGATGGTAGAGGCTGCTGAGTAAAGAGTCCATCAGTATTAACTCATCCATTCATACACATTCACACACCGATGGTAGAGGCTGCTGTGTAAAGAGTCCATCAGTATTAACTCATCCATTCATACACATTCACACACCGATGGTAGAGGCTGCTGAGTAAAGAGTCCATCAGTATTAACTCATCCATTCACACACATTCACACTCTGATGGTAGAGGCTGCTGAGTAAAGAGTCCATCAGTATTAACTCATCCATTCATACACCGCCGACGAAGCAGCAGGAGCATTCAGGGTTGAGTTGGGTTCTTGCCCAAGCACCCAACTGACATGTGGCTGCAGGATCCAGCAGGGAGAACCCTCGTCCTTCTGGTTGAGAGACAATGACTCTAACAACTGAGCCACAGGCGCAACATGCTGCAAAAGTTCCCTTTGAAAACATCGGCTCTCTTGAGTGAGTTTTTCATTACCCTTCCACATGGTCTTATCTGCAGAATCATCTGTTTCATTTCAAAGTTACAGATTCAAAGATAAATATGACATCGTTCTTATTGTCTGTGCCATGTAGACAAACTTAGACGAGGTGCATAATGAAGAGTCGGTTTTTATTGTCCTTAAATCTAAACTGCTTTTTTATTTTCAACCACAGCTGTGTCATCTCGTACCGACAGTCAGGATGAGTGTTTTTGTTGCTCTGTGTAAAAGACCTGAGCGGTGTTCATTGTTCCCCATCCTGCTTGTCACAGATACTGTACATGTGATCACCAGACTGAGACACAGACAAGCTGACAGCAGACATATGGAGAAACTCTGGGAACAAAAACACAATGCCACAACTTGATCACAGAAACAGGCATTTTTTATGTTAAAATCAGGACTGCCAGCATTAACTAGTTAATCTTGAGTAATCTCCTGTTATTTTGTCCCTTCAGGCTCTCCGTAGATAAACTTCCTCAGTGTCTCCCTGTAGTCTCAGTGATGTAAAAGAAGGACACTGCTGCATCTTTGAATGTCTCCAAGACATTCAAAGATGCAGCAGTTATTCAAAGAATAAGCTCCACGAGCAGAAACATGCTCAAACTAGGATCAATATTGGAGATGCTTTTGAAAAATGGAGAGAGGTTAGAACACAGAAAGGTTTACAGACCCATGCAGAGCTGGATAAACACTGAAGCTTCAGTGTCCACCACATGGTGACCTGTGTGAGCATCCACTCTAGAGGGGGGGGGGGGGGGGGGGGAGACAGCTCTCTACAATGTTTAGAATTTAGACTGCAGTACCTATTTTAAACACTAGGTGTCAGAGTTACATGCTGCTCCTATAAGACAGTACAGAAATTCAAAATAAAAACCATTTTTATTTAGAAATGGGAATATTCAAGTTTTAACATGCGGTAAGTAATGCCATTAATCACCGTTAACTGTGGAAATGTGGTGATTGATCAGGATTTTAATGTATAATTGTTCAGCACTAGTCAAAACTATACAGACA